>NW_027508808.1:622500-635000 GCF_051911475.1 Siphateles boraxobius | reverse complement strand
TTAGTTAGTTAGTTAGTTAGTTAGTTAGTTAGTTAGTTAGTTAGTTAGTTAGTTAGTTAGTTAGTTAGTTAGTTAGTTACTGGCATATTTACTGACATAACGCTTGAGACTTACTGATATAAAAATTATAATTAAACTTTATTTGGAGTACTCATTTATTGCACAAAACACATTTCTTAATATTTAGTTAGTTAGTTAGTTAGTTAGTTAGTTAGTTAGTTAGTTAGTTAGTTAGTTAGTTAGTTAGTTAGTTAGTTAATTTGTTCAGAGATTCACAAACTTTTTTGTCAGCTGAATCCCATTGACCTAAAGTATTTACTCCCTGACATTTCAATGATTTAACAATACATTTGCATATTCACTCATGAATAGAGAGTTAACGAGGATAAAATGACAATTAACGGTCATGTGACATGCATGTGAACATTATTTCAATTTTATGATGTATGATTTAATTAATTATTAGCTAATTAATTAATAATCAATTCCTGAACCCCAGTTTGGGAAATTCTGAGTTAGTCTGTCAGGCTTCACGAAAACAGATAGTCATAATAAAGTGTTACATCACATTTTAAATTGTTTTAGTCTGACTGAAATCAAACTTTTACACGTTCAGAGTGTGTATAAACACACTCAAGTGATTCTCCCAGGCCCAGTTTATACCTGATATCACATCACAAGTGGTCAGGAGAGACAGGTCACTGTTTAAACGCCTCTAGTGATCAGATTTCAGTGGGAGCCACTTGTTCATGAACGAGCATATAAAGGCTTAAACACACACACACACACACACACACAAAAAAAAGAGTATTTAAAAAAAAATCTTAAATATATGTGAATGTTAATGATTGGTTTCTAATTTTGCAATGTTTTTAATCTTTATTATTTATTTATTTAATAAAATACATTTTGATTGTATTAAAATTTTAATTAAACATTTTTTTGAAATCATTTTTAATTGTTTTAATGATTTTTTTTTTTTGTAATCGAATGCTTTTTTTAAAGCTATTATAAGCTAAAGCCCTTGAATATCACAGTGGATGATTGACAGGTGAGTCTGCGTAATCATGGGCAGATTAGCATTTATTACAAATACCATGCGGTCGCATGCATTTCTAGACCCGTTTAGACCTGCAATGATCACCCGAGATGGATGTTAAGGCGTACAGATGTATAATAATCACTTTATTAGAGGAATGTCTTTACTGTCTTTTTCCTTTGAATGCATTCAGACCTATTATTCCATTGCAGATTGTAATGCCTGTTTAAATGTGTTCTCTTGCCTCTTGTTTTTCAAGGCAAACTCACAGTCTGGAAGCTAAATGCAGAATGCCAGAATAAATGGGATTGGATCCAATTTATTAGTAGGACAAGCTGCGGTCAGAAGGCAAATACAACAGGCTCTCCGTGTTCAGTTCTTTATGCAAGACTCCCCAGACCGTGGATATTATCACGGGCCTCTATGGTGCATATGTTTCACTTTAAACCAGAGGTTAATGCGCCGAGAGAGGAGAATCATCAAATCATTTTATGGGAAGAGACAATGAAACTCTTTGGGAATACGTTGCGGTTGTTTTTTGTGAAGATGTGGGACATGTTATGACAAAATATCAGTGTTAAATAGCATCTCTACGCTGGTCCAGTGCCGGAGGATTGCATCGTGTGGATTTAATGTTCTCCCGCAGGCCCGTGTGGATTCAGACTTATCAAAGTTCAATGAAATATTGATGAGTCGGTATCAAGTTAACATTTGTGGACCTTCTGGAGCACTTTATTATGGATTCCTCTGTATTGTCTCAGCTAATGACTCTTTCTCTCTGCCGCTCTCTTTATTGGGAAACTGAACTCTTGGATCGATATCCAGCTGATTAGCAAACATGGGGAGTGAGTTCTTGGGATCTGGAGATTAGGTCAAACAGGAAAGCCACCGGCAGAACATTGACTATCACAATGCACTACAACTTTCTGGATCTGCCGTATCAACCAGGATTGACGGTAAGGCACTTTTGAGAACTCAATATCTGACAACTGACTATGTGAGAGCAGCGCTAAACACACCGAGATAAATACTGTTCTTTTTTTCCCCTCCGATTGACCGTGGACGTATTTGTATGTGAAGTACACCTTCAGCCATCTCTGATTTTAATCATTTGATTTCAAGGAGAAAATAATAAATACATAAAAAAATATGGGATGGAATTTTATGCTTTCATAGGTACTCTATGTGGATTTATAAAGAAATAAAGTATTTTTCTTCAAGGCTTGTGGAAAAGACTCATCATTAACACGTGATTTATTTATTTTTCTGATACTTTGATTATTTTCATAATGAAACATATTGAAAGGGTTTTTTCTTCCAGCGGGTCTTCAGGGCTGAGTGTAATGGAAGTTAACTCAAGCATACTGCAAATCATATGCTAGTGATTTTCAGTCTTATGCATTACTCATAATCTCAATATTCTAGAGAGAATATTTATCTTGTTGCACTACGGAGTGTCAAATGTTTACAAATGCATGGATTATTTGTAGCCGAAGGCGTTTATGCTAATAGAGTGAAGCCGTAATGACTCGCATCACCACATGATGTCACTGCACACACACTTGCTCATGTCCCGTCCGGAAAACATTGGACTGATGACTTGCAGTTTTAAGATGCATTTGGTGCTCAAACGTCCTGATCATGGTACGTTACAGCATTATTATCAGCACTTTAAACTTTCTTAAGGGCTTTTAAACTGACAAAATAATTGCAGTATGCTCTTCCTTGTTTTGGTATTGGTTATATGATTGAATAGGAAGTAAATAGTATGTATTTTTTTTACATTAACTCTTCATATTATATGAAACTTTCTAGGTTTATTTTTCTCCCCGAAGGAAAGACACACTTCATCTTATTTTACGTTTCTGTTATGATGACGCCAATAATCATGTGAAACCCCTGCCGATACTAAAAAAGTTTCAATTAAAATCACAATGTTTGTGGATTCCTTTAGACTAATGCACCGGAGAGGTTAGAAATCATCATGCTGTGGCTGGTTTTACCCACAATGCCTCAGTTTGTCGTTATAGGGCAGTTTATCAGAGTGAATGTGCCACACAGATGCCAGAGGCCATACAAAGGAGAATGATGCCTTCTGATAAACATGCAAATGAATGATAATGCTAAAATTACACAAATGTTGACCGCTACAGGGCAGTAGCTTCTCAAATCTTTCCAACGCAGAGACACGGATGTTCTGAGAGACCATGCTCACTTCAGTGATACTTTCAACTTTTGCATCTTTTGTTGGTGAGATTGATGCCATTTGCCAGATCTCAAGACAAATGCTTTAATTAAATTATTTTTATGTATTTATTTATTTATTTATTTTTAATTCAGACAGATGTCTTTTCAATTATTATATTTTTTTACAAATATAATTTAAATGCCTAAATACGTCTTAAAAAAACTATATTTGTTTAATTTTTATTTAATGACAGGCAAATGTTTTTTTAAATAATTGTATTATTTTACAAATTTAATTTAAGTGCCTGAATACATGTAGGAATTAATGAATACATCATGCATCCTTTATTTATTTATTTCAGGGAAAATGTCTCTTTAATATATGTGTGTGTGTGTGTGTGTGTGTGTGTGTGTGTGTGTGTGTGTGTGTGTGTGTGTGTGTGTGTGTGTGTGTGTGTGTGTGTGTGTTCAATTTGTAAAATAATATGTATTAAATTTGTAAAATATATATATATATTTTTTTACAAACTTAATACATATTATTTTATATATTTAATTCAGTGCCTGAACAGATGAAGAAACTAATGAATTAATCTCTCTCTCTCTCTCTCTCTCTCTCTCTCTCTCTCTCTCTCTCTATCTATCTATCTATCTATCTATCTCTCTCTATCTCTCTCTCTATCTATCTATCTATCTATCTCTCTCTCTCACTCTCTCTATATCTATCTCTCTCTCCCTCTCTCTCTCTCTCTCTCTCACTCTCTCTCTCACTCTCTCTATATCTATCTCTCTCTCTCACTCTCTCTATATCTATCTCTCTCTCTCTGTCTCTCTCTCTCTCTCTCTGTCTCTCTCTGTCTGTCTCTGTCTGTCTCTTTCTCTCTCTATCTCTCTATCTCTATCTCTCACTCTCTCTATCTCTCTCTCTCTCTCTCTCTCTCTCTATCTATCTATCTCTCTCTCTCCCTCTATATATATATATATCTATCTCTCTCTCTCACTCTCTCTATCTATCTCTCTCTCTCTCCCTCCATGTAAAAGAAAAATAATATGCCTTTATGGATAATTGGAACAGGGGAGGGACTGAGAGAAGCAGAAATGCTGGATGAACATGGAGATAAACTATGCTCTTAGTGGTTGGTCATAATATTTAATATCTTTGCCCAATGGTCACCAAGCACTATTAGGCCCAAATATGCAGCTGTTTTCTGGATAAAACCCCCCAAAAAAGCAACCTGTGACTGACCGCATTTATAAACGCCTTCTAAGCAAGAACAAAGTCTCCCGAGTACGAGTTTCTTCCGTTTACATGCAGAGCTCTTCCCTTTCTCTCGCTGTCTCTGCATAATTGCGGCGACTCCCACACACAGCCGCGGTTCACAGTGTAATCTGATAAGAGTCTAAACAAGATGGAATAAAGGATAGTTTTCCAGCACAGCTGAGAGTGCGCCTGTCTGAACGCCATTAGCAAATCAATGCGTCTGATGATATGTTCAGCTTCATGCCTTCAGGTCATATTTCATGAAGATGGTGTGATGTTGCACACGTATTATTGTCATGTCTCATGACGATGCCAGAGACTTGACTAAAGCTCTATTAAACCCTATGATTAGTGAAGCTTTGTCAAACAGCTGGCGAAGTGTTTGCTTCTGCTGTTAATTAAACACCAGATTGTAATTTTGAGGTGCTGTCGAAACGAGCCTGAAGATATTCAGCAAAACACGTTTCACATTGTGTCTTCTCAATTTAACATGGGGATATTGATGGGAAGCTGTGGATCGTTTTTGAAGCAATGGTTCGCTTCCAAATTCAAATCTGCTTTCGCTGTTTATTGCGAACATAAGGGGCTGGTTTTTAATTATCTCATTTATTTATTTGCTGTGTGAGAAGTAAAAACAGTGTAACGTTTCATATGCATTTCTGACTAGCTGTTTTGAACATGTGTCTTAAAAGTGACTCGCTTACAATTTGCAGTCAAAGATTTCAACAGTTTGGTGTTAGCATACCGCTAAGCTAACTCTCAAATATTTAGTAAAAACACTTCATTGTATATTAAATGAAACAAAATAGTTTCAATTTATATTAATTGCAATTAGTTGAACTTAGAGTGCTTTTTGCCTCACTTAAGTAGGACTTCAGGTCATATGTACATGTAATTTCATAATTAATTCAATTGTCTTTAAAAAATATTGTTAAAGTTACTGCTGAATGTATACTGACAAGCATGTATTATCAACTAAAATAAACTTTACTGACATTTTTATTGAACCTTGTATGTCATGTATTTTAAAATCTATTTTACACATTTGTCATGATGAAGTTGCAATTTAGTACATTTAAATACACTAACTTTAAATGTAATATTGAATAACACACTACGGTTAAAATTATAAACAAGTTCTTTACATGTACTTTACATGTTTTATGTTAGTTAACACATCAAAATGAGTGTACTCTAAAGCACAACAAAAGATTATTAAATGTATTGATGTACTTTAAAACTGTTATTTTGAATTTATTACAAAGTGCACATTTTAAAGGTGTACTTAAAGCTATAGTATACGAAATCGGTCGAGAAAGCCTGAGACGTTAGGGAAGTTTTAAAAAACTCATCCCGCCCCTCCACACACACACCCCTTCCCTCTGTGCTACCTGATCCCTCCCACCGGGAAACGACCTGAACAACGTCACTCAGTCAAGCTGTGATCACCGGTAGTAAACATCGGACACACATCATATGTTAAATTGCCTTTAGACACTTGAACTTAGTTGCTTCATCAACAATTCAATGTTCACGTTCAAGATTAGCAACACATGAAATGTTCTAAACTCCCCACCACCATTAGTATAATACTACTAGTATTGCTAAGGTTTTCAGTAATTGTTATTGCAGCACACAGCGCATCTTGTTCAAATTTCGATCGGCTCGAACAGAAACCCGCTAGGCCTACTGAAATATATTCAAGGACTTCAAGAAATATAATTACTTTGACCCGTGATAGGCGATGCTAAACGGCTAACATTCCAATGCCGACCGGCAGCAGGAGCAAGTTGTCAAACTGATAAAAAGCTATTTATGTAACACGTCACACCATAAAAGTATAAATAAATGTTTACCTGCTCAACAAAAAGTCAGCCGTGTCAGCGTCGGTCTTCAGTCCCAGATCTTCCTGAAGCTTCCTCCAACGGTCAATGGTGGACCCTATATTTATCCTACTCAAAGTACGTTTCACATTTGTTTTTAATCTCTGCTCGTTCCTCTAATGACTTTCTCTTTCGTCCTAACTTTACTGTAGGGGCAAGCAGGGGACGCTTGCTGCTGTCTTTTTTTTTTTTTTCATTGCTGATATGCTACTTAGCTAGCTTACGTAGCCGGCCGGACAGCTTACATTGGTCAACTTCTCTGCGGCTGTACAGCCAATAGAGTGAATGGATTTTTTTCATTCTTTTTTCTATTCATATTGTTAGGATTGTACTATATAACCATAACCAGCATCTAAACCAGGATATTAATAATGAGCAATCTTTGAAATCGTATACCATAGCTTTAAGTGTGTTGAAAAAGTGTGCTCTCGTTAAGTGGCCTTTTATCTCATTAATATATTATCTGCTATAGTTATTAAAAATATATAGGCCTACTATGGTATACAAAATACCAATTATACTGAATACCTTTTTGTATCACCCTACACGTCAGGAGCACATCTTAAAATACTTGTAAGGAGCTCACTAGGTTTTGGCACACAGCCAGTGTCTTCGGTACAAATGCATTAAGAAGTTTGTATTTCCAGCTGTTATGTCAGCCACGTTTTTGCAAATTTCACGTCGTTTAAACTGTCTTGTCTATTTAATTTTTTAATGGGGATTTTTGCAAACATATGCTGCAATCTTCGATTGGTTTCCCAACTGAGGTTCTCACACAGTAATGATCACTATCAGGCTCACAGACGCAGATTAAGTCAGAGGGAACGTATTATCATGATTGTCTAGTGCCTGTTGCCTGTTTAGGGGAGTTTCCCCTTTCTACTTGGGACTTTCCCTTCTCTGTCAGCTCAGAAATCTAGACAGATACCCATCATGCACTGCACAAAGAGCCACACGCTCTGCTAATGCACACTAGGTGTTCGCTTTCCATTAAAAGAAGTTCTTAAGAAAACAAATACTAAGTGCACTTTTTAATCTTAAAGAACTTGTTCTATGCAAGAAAACAAACTAAAGAGGATAAATGTCAATGCAAGAAAGCATTAGGTAGTCATTTAATTGTTGATTAAAGTCTAAGTTTGCCTTTTGCTTTAATTGATTTTGCACTCTGAAGTCTTAGCGAAGTCGGCAAACTCATGCAGCATTTAGCAACTACAACAGAAACACTATCATTAAATATCGTGCAATGACCTTTAAGTGGAAATCATGCTAAAACACAGAAGATTAATTTTTCTCGAGTGCTTACATCTGCTTCTCATCATCCGCTGATTCTTCTCTTTCAGAGCTGGTGTTATTGTGAAAGTCCGCAGTCTTTTAGAGGTGCCAATCTGGAGGCCTTTTAGAAACGGCAAATGCCAAAGCCATTACAGACCGAGTGCCAGGCCCAGTGGTGAGCTGTCTAATTGAGAAAAGCCTGGAGCAATCCCATCTCTCCACTTTATGTATTCATTTCTGTTGGGGAATTTTAGGCCTTTCAATTGTTCTGCCCTTGAAACTAATGTTCTGCTCTCAGAAGTGGCAATAGTCTCTTATGCTGCTGGTTGGCAGTTTGAACATGAGTTTTATGAGCTGTAATGTAATTGCTGGCTAAATATGCATATGCAATGTTAGTGTTAGTGAATTTGACTCTCAGTGAACCAAATGTTTTAAATCCGTCCACTGAAAAGATTCGTTCATAGACTGATTCTGACAAGTGACAATTGAGTCTCCTTTTGACTTTTATGAGTGAGTCATTGAATCATTCAAACAACACCGTTGTTCACAGCCGTAATAAGCACTACAAGAATCAAAGAATTATTTTTCTGCCATTTTGTCCACTAATGTGCTTGATAAAGTACCATAAAAAATGGCCTGAAAAAAATTAAAAGATTTTCAATATCATCCTTACATAATTTTATCCATGTCATCAGTAATGTATACGCATTCCTTTATTCTTGCTGAATGCAAAAGATTTACACAATGATCTGAATCAACAATATGCTCTTTTTATCTTTATTATAGGTTTATTAACATTTTGAATTAGCTTTTTAGTTTTTACGTTAATTCGAATTTAATTTGTATTAATGTTAATCATTTTATTAGTTAAATATTATTTAGGTGTAATTTATTTTTATTTTTATTTTTGTTCTAGTTTAGTTTTAGTTTTATTTATTTCCAGTTGACAATATTAGTGCAGCAACTTCAGATTATTTCCAAGGCAACATTTCTCATTTTTGTTTAAGTTTTCAGCTAATATTTTTGTGAATTTTAATTTTCAAATAACATAAATGTTTTTAATAGTATTAGTAATCGATGATAACCCTGCAGTTGGGGGGTGGCATCGTTTCATATGTTCGTGATCAATATGTCTAGAGCTGTCTTTGAATCTCTATTGTGTTTTTATGTGTGTGTACGGGTGACTTCTTTGATCTCAGCGCTCTCTAAATCCCCTCTGTCGCTCTGAAGGCTTAAAGGTCTCTCATGCTGTGGTGGTGACTGCTGGACGCAAACAGATCTTGAGTAATGAGAGCACTGAATTCAGCTGAGGGACTCACACTTCATTACAATCAACCAGCTGAAAGGAAAATGCCCATATAGTCCTTAGGGTCAGGCTGAGCCCATGCCTTCCTAAAAAAAAGATAATCGTATGTGTTAAAGTTCAAAATAACAGTTTGAGTCACATTGAAAGGTATAAGGTCACAATGAGATGTAAAAATGAGAAGTCACAACTACAAGAACTGGTAACAGCAACATTATTTGCAATGTTTTAAGTCAAATTGCAATACTGATGTCAGTCACATTCTGCACACTATATGATTTTTAATCGTAAGCGATTTTAAACCGTGGGAGACCACAGACATAAGAACGATTTCAACCGATTTGTAACGTTACAATCCTCTGAACAAACACACTAGACCACACACAACTGCCGATTGTAGTACAGACTTAACCGTGGCAATTCCTCAGACGCAAGATCTCACAGAAACTCACGTGATCAAACGTGATTTTTGAAGAAAAACAAACATGGAGGACGATGACGTCATCAGCTGGCTCTCCTGGTGTGTGAACCAACCAAGAACCAAAGAGGTTAATTCTTGAGTTACGCATCACGTTTAAGTTTTGGCTAAAAACCAATGAGGTTCATTCTTGTGTTACGCATCACGTTTGAGCTTCCACAAGAACCAGTGAGGTTCATTCTCGTGTTACGCATCACGTTTGAGCTTCCACAAGAACCAGTGAGGTTCATTCTCGTGTTACACAGCACGTTTGAGCTTCCGCAAGAGCCAAAGAGGTTCTCGCGCGTCAAGCAAGTACGTTTGAGCTTTTGTTTATGTTCGCTGATCAATTTTTATGTGAATAAAAGCCTAAATTAAATCTCTTCAGAAGGATTAAAACACTTGATTCATAAGGATTGATTTTTATGAAAGTTTTGGATGAATAGACTTTGAATAGTTGAAAAGTAAAACATGAAGGTGGGTAAATGATGACAGAATTTTTATTTTAGGGGGAACTATCCCTTTAAGAAACAAAGTCACAATGTGTCCTTATGTTTAGTGATTGATTTCACTGAGAGACTTGCTCAACAGTTAAAATACTGTTAGAAAATATATTTGAAACAAAGTTATGCAAAATACTGATAAAATAAATATTTATGGCCTGTAAATTGTAAAATTAGTTTAAAATGTATTTTAAAACTTTGTGTGTAGCCGTCCTGAAAACACAGCTGACCGTCGTAAGTGTTCAAGTAGATTTCAAAACCTTCTGTATGTAGAATTCATTCCATCCAAAAATGCAATAGACATCAATCTATATGTAAGTGCCTCAAACACAACGTTTATCAGAAAAAAAGAAACCTAACTGAAATTCATTATCATCCCTACAAACAACATAGGCACTCAAGAAATGTCAAAAAGGTTTTGTAATGAACTGAGAGAGCACTATATTGCTTCTGAACACATTTTTGAAGAGGAATACAGATGTATTTAACAAAAGCACTGTCATTTGTAGTGCTTGCTTTTCATACGTTAAATGTGAAAGAGAAACACACTCGCACAAACACAGACCTCTTTGTAAACATACGTTCATACTGTGTGTGTGTGTGTGTGTGTGTGTGTGTGTGTGTGTGTGTGTGTGTGTGTGTGTGTGTGTGTGTGTGTGTGTGTGTGTGTGTGTGTGTGTGTGTGTGTGTGTGTGTGTGTGTGTGTTTGGGGTGTTTTTTTTTAAGTGTACTTAAGTGCGTTTAGAAACATTAAAGTTTGTATTTTATTATCTGCAAGAACGGATTTTTTAAATATACTTTTAAGATTTGAAGTACACTACAAAGTGCACATTCGGTACAATTAAGCAAACTTCTTTTTCACAAGGAACCTCTGCCACTAACTCAAAACATAACAAGGTACAAAACAAGATCAATCGTATTTTGGGGAATCAGAATATTGTTGGGTAACGACACTAATCTTAATATTGACACATTGCAATTACAGTCAGAATATTGATTGCATGTAATGTAGTCTATGTTTGTTGCTGTACTTGCAGTTTATATAGAAGCATAATCAGTCGAGTCATCATTCAGCTCTCAAATCAGTGGAACAGTGTTTTTTGCTCTTCCTGCGGTTCACTTTCCGCCCCGTGGAGCAGTATTTTAGGGTGTGTGTGTGTGTGTGTGTGCGCTGCCAGGGACTCCTCAGGCTAATGACCGCTAACAAGAGCAGATCCTGAGGTCCTTTAATGAGTCAAAGGGAAATGGCAGGCGCTGTCTGGCCTTCAGTTCATCAAGCGAACACGTTCAGTCGCTTCTATGGCCGAGTGCTCTAGGCTGTCTATACTTATCAAACGCCCTGCTTCAAATCAAAGAAAGTGTTTGTGTGTGTGCGAATGTCCATCTGGGTGAACTTACGGGTGCTTGTGAGCTCTCAAACACTGTGGAGAATGAATTGACTAATAATTAAAAACGTACCGGTTTCACTTTATTTTGATGGACCCTTTGACACATTCTGTTGTCTATAAGTAACATCGCGCCTTCATGTCTACTAACTCTGTATTAGTAGAGTATTAGTAGACTGGTAGGGTGGTGACATGAAGTTGCAAAGTTACTTATAGTCCGTAGAGTGTCTGTTGGAGGACCAACACAATAAAGAGATAGCAGATATGAAGCAGACTGTACACTAATACTCTAATGAGAGTTAGTTGCAAAGTTACTTATAGTTAACCGAATGCTCAAAAGGGACCATCAAAATAAAGTGTGCATACAATCAAGAGTAAAACACAATGTCATATGAAAAATAAATAATGTCCTTTTCATTCAGGATTGAGTAACGAAAAAAAAACAGTAATTATGTAAATTAACTCATTGCACAAAGTATAAGAGAATTTTTGTTTTGGTTCCCATACGCACTGAGAGGTGAGCGAGTGAAATGCTTTCCTTTGTGCCGAAGCGCTTGTGAATGACATGGACCGGCAGTAATGAAGGTCTCTGATCGTGAAACAATGATAGCTTTTTTGTGGCTCTCCAGCTTTGTGTGAGGAAAGCTCTTTGAGTAACAGCCACATGCTTTGTGTCCTGAAATAGTATTTTAATGAATTGTGTAACCATCTATAACACACGCTGGGATCCGTGCCGGACAAACCCTGCTAAGAGAATGAGTCTCCGCTCCACATGGGAAGGGTCACAGAGACCGGGTGCCAGGCCTGCACTCGCACTCATACTGAGGGAATGAGGGAAGGGGAATACCATTTCATCTGATAAATGTCAACTATTTAGCAAGAATGAGATGACACTCTGAAAACATCCTAGGCCTAAAATTAACACTCGACAAATCAGAGCAAAATTAGGCATTGGCGAGGTGTCAATCGCCAACTGTCTGCTAATTTTATGAGTTCTAACATTGCAATGTTGTGAGAACATGAACGCGAATAAATGTGAACTACGCTCGGGTCAGTGATGCATTGTCATGAAAGTTTAAGAATTGCCTATTTAAATATTCAAGTGCATGAAGATGTGAAAGGAAACTAAATTCATTACTTGGGAAGTTTAGAGTTAAAGAGTCTCAGACAGCGAGCGAATACTGAATTGAACTCTCTTTCATGTCTTCTT
>NW_027508808.1:612500-615000 GCF_051911475.1 Siphateles boraxobius | reverse complement strand
TTTAAAATATTTGTTTTCTATGTAGATATATTGTAAAAGTGTAATTTATTCCTGTGATTAAAGCTGAATTGTCAGCATCATTACTGTCTCATGATCCTTCAGAAATCAGTATAATATGATGATAATATGATGATTTGCTGCTCAGTCATTATCCTTTTTATTTTTTTTCTCTCTTCTGTTTTGGTGATTTCTGAAGGATCATGTGACACTGAAGACTGGAGTAATGATGCTGAAAATTCAGCTTTAATCACAGGAATAAAATGAAATAAATTATTCCAAAATGTTGGCTGGTAATGCATACTCTATTCATAGCTAACATCAATTCAGTCTCTTTCTATATATTTTTTTTCTATTACGATTTTTTTTTCACCCACAGATAAGATAACTTTAATATATACAAAATGATTAGTAACAATACATAAACCAGATTTTAGAAAGTGCAATAACATTTTATTTTTATTTTTATTTATTGTTTTATTTTACCTTTTTGAAGTATTTTTCTCATGGACCCCACAGCGCCCCCTTGTGGCTCCCTGAGGCTTAAAATCCCTCAGCTACTGTATAGCAAAACCTCTATATAAAATTATTTGGAAAAATCCGCTCATTTATGAACAACTTAAAAGGTCATGGAAATGCATCAGAAAAGGTATGGGAACTACACTGAACATTGATCTAATTTTCTTTATTCAGCAAAAATCTTATAAGTCCCTGTTTTAGCTCCTCTGTCAATAAGGAGTTGCATCATTAGAGTGAAATATGACATCATGCTTAAATACCTGAATCTAACAATCTGAATTCAACCTCCGCATTCAGCCGTGAAAAACCTCCAGTGGGGAAAGGAGATCTGTAACTCAAGAGGCTGAAACAACATCAGGAAAGTGCGCAGGGAAAACCTGAATCCTGCAGGTGTCCCGAACACCTGAACCAATCCCGGCCGAACAAGCCGCCCCTGTGTGTCCTGGCCGTGTTTGCATGAGCCCGTCCAGGTGTGTAGTGGCGTTGCTCAGTCCGGGCAGAAGGTTTGGAGCTGGAAAAGCCCAATGGTTGGGGGTTGGGGGTACAAACACTGTGCTTTGACTCTCTCCCACCACGCAAAAGGCATCATTGTGCGTGTCTCCCACTGGGACCGGCCTAAATGCCGCTTTTCAGCATTCAGACGCTCAATGGTGGACAGGCCAACTTGTTTTGGGGGTGGTTGTTTTAAAAGATTTATGTGAAGCCCCCTTTTTTCCCAGGACACATGGTAATGTCCAAAAGGCCCTTGGGGCAATTAGGCAACAGATAATTAACTTCATTGAAATGAATGTGTGAATGGGAGCTTTCTTCTGCTGCTGCTGTCCTTTTCTTGATTCTTCATCCATCATCAGCATAGCAACGAATCCAGCTTCTCAAACACATCTAGAGTTTAAGGGTCCAATACGAGCACCAGCTTGATGCTGAACTTTGTTGTCAATGTGATTTTCTCCAATGAAAATGGCAGGGAAATGGAGGAATTACTGGAGAGGTTGAGCAATCCAGCCAGTTGGCGATATTTCCTAATTCTTAAATTATGCAATAAGACAAACACAGCAGAACAACGCTTTTAAATGCTCACCATTGCAATATTTCAAGACCATTTGATCTAAGCAAAAAAAAAGGAGAACTGAAAACACTTGTCATTTCCACATCAAAACAATAACCGTAAAGTTAAATCATTCGTCACCATAGTGACTTAATAAACAAAATTAAATTCACCAACCAAAATCCCTGAACATTAGAGAAGATTTACAACTGATCAGTTTCTTTTTAACAATGCCTGCATAAGAGGAAGTTATGGTCAAATCATATAACAATGGATGGGTTATGCCCTAACCGCCTGTAACTGAAACCAAACCACTGTTAAACCAACATAATGGTTAGATGATTTTCAATAGTTTGTTTACTTATTGAGTTAATTGTTAATAGAACTAAATTGGTACAATTGACTACAATTTTATATATACACTCACCAGCCACTTTATTAGGTACACCTTGCTAGCACCGGATTGGACTCGCTTTTGCCTTGAATTTTTAATGGCATTGATTCAACAAGGTGCAGGAAACATTCCTCTGAGATTCTGGTCCGTATTGACATGAAAACATCCCTCAGTTTCTGCAGATTTATCAGCTGCTCATCCATGATGTGAATCTCCTGTTCCTCCACAAGCAAAGCTGCTCTGTTAGACTGAGATCTGGAGACTGTGGAGGCTGTTTGAGTTTAGTGAACTCACCGTCATGATCAAGAAACCAGTTTGAGATGATTTGAGCTTCATGACGTATGTGTTATCCTGCTGGAAGTATCCATCAGAAGACGGTCCACTGGGGTCATAAAGAGATGGACATGGTCAGCATCAATACTCAGGTCGGCTGTGGCGTTTAATCGCTCAATTGGTACTAAGAGGCCCAAAGTGTGCTTTTAACAGGATGGATCCATGCTTTCATGTTGTTTACACCAAATTCTGACCTTGGTTGTAACAATGGT
>NW_027508808.1:465000-607500 GCF_051911475.1 Siphateles boraxobius | reverse complement strand
TTATTGCAAGTTATAGCACAAAATAATCATAAGAATGAATGTTGGAAGATATTGTACAACTTACTGAAAAGTATAATTTCTCATATAATCATTTCATAAGTGTTTTAACTGTGGAAAGACGTCAATAAACCATGTCACATGACATCAAATTTACTTCAGAAAAGCCATTCAATGACCGTAAACTTTATTCAGTTAGCTAGAAAAAACGAACTCTAGAGAGCAGGATTTTGATAAACATATGCTCTATATTACATTCTCATTATATTTTTACTTAACCTGTTCTTCAATATTGAATGTATGTGCTACAAATGTTTATATTTAAAAAATGAGTTGGAGTAGAAATGGCATTAAAGAGTTGTTATTATTATAACTGTATTGCTATAATTTAAACGTCTATTGTTAATTTTAACCTTTAATATTAATGTGCCATCTGACATTAAACCGAGATTGAATCGTAAGCTTGTGAATCAAAATCAGCTATGAAAACAAATTCTCAAAAATGTTCAAAAACAAGTTGGAGTAGAAACATAATTATGCCATTATTAAGAGTTATTATTATAACTTTATTATTATAAAACTGCCTTATGTGCAATTTAAAAGCTTGTATACAAATACGTTGTTAATTTGAAGCTAACTGATATTCAGTCTAGATTGAATCGTAAGCTTATGAATCAAAATGGATTGCGTCAATACAAAATAGTTATGTTTTCTCATAATATCAGATTGTAAAATATTCAGCTATTATCTCTATTATCTCTAACTGAGGCTCAACTGTGCAACGCGTTTCTGTCCTTACGACTGTTTCTTGTCAGATTGTATGACACGAGCCCAGTGTAAAAAAAACCCAAAGCGGTCTGCTTGTCATCTTAGGAGTTTGATCACGATTGACAGCTTTGACAGGCCATCAATCATATCACATTCTGACTTCCTCATTGACACATAAAACTGAAATGCTGCACAGTCTCAAACTAGCCCTTGTGCTAATTATTTATTTTATCTCATATCATGTACAACTTGGCACGTTCCACATATTTGTTGTCAATTTTTAATCTTTGTTGTTGTATATTTTTATATTATTGTCAATTACATATTTATATTTGTACTGTCCATTCAATATGTATATATTTCTACGTTTATTTATGTCAACTGAATTATTTGTCTACGTGTAGCACCTTTTGACCCAAGCAAACTCCTCGTATGTGTAAAACATTACTTGTCTGGGTAACGGGGAATTTGCAATGTTTTCAAAGCAACATCTGCACATAACATGTAAAATTGCTGATAAAAAAGATAAGTTGTTTAAATAAAGTATTCTCATCGCACCACATACACTCTGTTCTGTTCATTTAGAATGAGGCACACTTAAAAAAATCAATGTTTAATTGCATTTTAAGTCACCTATGAAGTTTGTTTTTCCTGAAAACGAATCTGAATGAAGCCGAAAAGTCGTCTATCTCATTCAGAGTCTGTTTCTTACCAGCAAAATGACCAGTGTATCCGCTAACTATCTCTCTGTGCTGCAGATTTGTCGTCTAAGCTGTGTTTTGATTTCACAGACTGCGGAAACAAGAGCTACGCAATGAACCCTGCACCCAGGGAATAAAAAGAAAATACATATTAGAGGATATATTGAAACACAAACATGAGGTCACCTCCATCGGCAGAGCTGAAATCTCCGAGCCGCTGCTGTTTGTTTTTACAGCGTGGACTTGCAGACGTAGACGCAGGTGAACATACATTACTTACTCATGCTAGTCTCGGGTGGCTATTCAAGGTATGTCATATTTGCAGCCAATGTTGATATTAGCCGAAGCCCAGCCGTAGGAGAACTGCAGTTAAAGCTGAGAGAACAGTTGTCGTGTGTGTGCAGAACTGTGACCAAACGCTGCGCCGGCATGACTATTACACTTTCAAAAGAGCAGAAATGAACTCTCGGGAGGAAAGTTCAAACACGGCATATTCAATTATATTTTACAACTTGAATAACACTTTTTTTTTTCTTCTGTTTTTTCCCTTTAAACCGAGAACTGAAATACACTCTGCATATAACTTACCAACGCTCTTGTGTTCATATGATGATAATAAACCTCAGTTTCAGGTACTTCAAATCCTAAATGTATTTTTTTTTTAAACTGCACCTGCAGATTATATAATATTAATGAAATAAAGACCACTTAAGTGCACTTGAAGAGAGACACTTTCATGACTACGCTGTAAAAGAACATATATCACTAATGTATATATGACAACTTATGTTTTTGCATTGCTTTAACTGATTAAAATAACTTACGTTTTTTTAAATTGTATAAATTATACAAGATTCAACTAATTTTTTAGTCAGTTTAATGCAATTTAAGTTAAAATGACTTAAACATCCAAGTTGATTGTACTTAAATTAGGCAGCAACTTTTTTACAGTAACACACTTAAGAAATGCACTTTGCATTTAAAAGTTTTACTTTACATTTTAATCAATAAGTTTTAATAATTGTTTGTCATGTTTTAAACAAGTACACTTATTTTGATGTGTTGACTCATACTTAAGCACATGTACAATACTTGATTATAATATTTTAAGCGTACATTGCAACTTCATCATAAAAATTTGTAACTACAAATTTATCTAAATACATGAAATGCAATTTTCAATAGAAATGACATGTTTTAGTTTACCATAAATGCTTGTCATACTTTAAAAGTGTGCTAAAGTGTATGCTAAAGTAAAAAACAAAGGGAATCTGACCATAGAAGGAGTTTATACTGTTAGCTATACGTGTGGCAAGACTGAGAATCCAGCATTCAAGTATTTAAACTAAGAATATATATTTTCTCTCCTTATGATGCAGAGCTTTTGTTTTTCATAATGTTGTTGGTTGTTTAGTACACAGACTTCTGCTAAACAAATCCATTTCAATGCAAATGCCGTAACGTGAGAGTATCAGTTTGCGATTCTCATCCAGTACTGTTAGCGGTTTCATTGTATGCCTTTGTTTTAAAGATGATGTTTGCTTGCTTGCATCTTGTAAGGGAATATGAACATGAGATGAGATGATAATGAGAGGTCTGTCTGAACAGGAGATGAATGGAAAACCAGTGATTAGAAAACAAAGGCATGGAATGCATGCGGTCGGCTGGAAAGCTGCACTGATGCTTTAACATGCTGGTGTTTATAACGGTTTATAACGTGTTTATCAGGGAGACCCGTTTGCTGTGGCTTATCAGCTCACACAGGATTCAAACCGTGCCATTCGTAGGCTTTGGGAAGTCAAACTCTCTTTCACAACTTGCTCTCTCACTCTTCCACTATTCTGTCGTACATACAAACCCGCATAGATCAACTTATCCTCCTTTCATTCGTCACAGTCACACAGGAACTGATTGAGCCTTATCTTTCTAAGATACACAGCTTTTGTGCTTCACATTCATTCTCTTTATCACATCAGTCAACAAGCTGTCCTCAGTTCTTCAAGGTAGGACAGAAGAAGGCTAAGGTGAGATTGGCACAATAACTGTATGTACTCAGCTGACTGGATTTATCTTCATTCATGCTTGTGCAGGAATTACTCATCTTTAGCAAAGATGTCAAAACATGTCATTCCAATACTGATATTCAACCATATAGTCTCAATTAATAATCTAAATATAGTATAGTAGCACACTTGATTTTATTTTTTGTTTATACTTCATTATTAGAGAAAATTAGCAAATTATTAAGTATAACTAATATTATATATCATTTTTTTTATCATTACAGTTTTTTTTTATTGCTAACCGACAATGAGCACAACTGGAGCTACATGTGCAGAACTCGAACTACAGTCTGCACTACCAACAGTCACCTGAGCTAAACACTTCACATCACCTGCACAACTCATTCAGCAACACAACTCTTAACACACACTCAACACAGGCTCAGTGCAGCCAAACACTACACAACCCTCACTGAGATAACACACACTGTCACTCAGAACACACTGAGAGTAAAACACTACACAACCCTCACTGAGATAACACACACTGTCAATCAGAACAAACTGAGAGTAAAACACTACACAACCTCACTGAGATAACACACACTGTCACTCAGAACACACTGAGAGTAAAACACTACACAACCCTCACTGAGATAACACACACTGTCACTCAGAACACACTGAGAGTAAAAACACTACACAACCCTCACTGAGATAACACACACTGTCACTCAGAACACACTGAGAGGAAAACACTACACAACCCTCACTGAGATAACACACACTGTCACTCAGAACACACTGAGAGGAAAACACTACACAACCCTCACTGAGATAACACACACTGTCACTCAGAACACACTGAGAGGAAAACACTACACAACCCTCACTGAGATAACACACACTGTCACTCAGAACACACTGAGAGTAAAACACTACACAACCCTCACTGAGATAACACACACTGTCACTCAGAACACACTGAGAGTAAAAACACTACACAACCCTCACTGAGATAACACACACTGTCACTCAGAACACACTGAGAGGAAAACACTACACAACCCTCACTGAGATAACACACACTGTCACTCAGAACACACTGAGAGTAGAAACACTACACAACCCTCACGGAGATAACACACACTGTCACTCAGAACACACTGAGAGTAGAAACACTACACAACCCTCACTGAGATAACACACACTGTCACTCAGAACACACTGAGAGTAAAAACACTACACAACCCTCACTGAGATAACACACACTGTCACTCAGAACACACTGAGAGTAAAAACACTACACAACCCTCACTGAGATAACACACACTGCCACTCAGAACACACTGAGAGTAGAAACACTACACAACCCTCACTGAGATAACACACATTGTCACTCAGAACACACTGAGAGTAACAACACTACACAACCCTCACTGAGATAACACACACTGTCACTCAGAACACACTGAGAGTAGAAACACTACACAACCCTCGCGGAGATAACACACACTGTCACTCAGAACACACTGAGAGTAGAAACACTACACAACCCTCACTGAGATAACACACACTGTCACTCAGAACACACTGAGAGTAAAAACACTACACAACCCTCACTGAGATAACACACACTGTCACTCAGAACACACTGAGAGTAAAAACACTACACAACCCTCACTGAGATAACACACACTGCCACTCAGAACACACTGAGAGTAGAAACACTACACAACCCTCACTGAGATAACACACACTGTCACTCAGAACACACTGAGAGTAACAACACTACACAACCCTCACTGAGATAACACACACTGTCACTCAGAACACACTGAGAGGAAAACACTACACAACCCTCACTGAGATAACACACACTGCCACTCAGAACACACTGAGAGTAGAAACACTACACAACCCTCACTGAGATAACACACACTGTCACTCAGAACACACTGAGAGTAGAAACACTACACAACCCTCACTGAGATAACACACACTGTCACTCAGAACACACTGAGAGTAAAAACACTACACAACCCTCACTGAGATAACACACACTGTCACTCAGAACACACTGAGAGTAAAAACACTACACAACCCTCACTGAGATAACACACACTGTCACTCAGAACACACTGAGAGTAAAAACACTACACAACCCTCACTGAGATAACACACACTGTCACTCAGAACACACTGAGAGTAAAAACACTACACAACCCTCACTGAGATAACACACACTGCCACTCAGAACACACTGAGAGTAGAAACACTACACAACCCTCACTGAGATAACACACACTGTCACTCATAACACACTGAGAGTAACAACACTACACAACCCTCACTGAGATAACACACACTGCCACTCAGAACACACTGAGAGTAGAAACACTACACAACCCTCACGGAGATAACACACACTGTCACTCAGAACACACTGAGAGTAGAAACACTACACAACCCTCACTGAGATAACACACACTGTCACTCAGAACACACTGAGAGTAAAAACACTACACAACCCTCACTGAGATAACACACACTGTCACTCAGAACACACTGAGAGTAAAAACACTACACAACCCTCACTGAGATAACACACACTGTCACTCAGAACACACTGAGAGTAAAAACACTACACAACCTTCACTGAGATAACACACACTGTCACTCAGAACACACTGAGAGTAGAAACACTACACAACCCTCACTGAGATAACACACACTGTCACTCAGAACACACTGAGAGTAGAAACACTACACAACCCTCACTGAGATAACACACACTGTCACTCAGAACACACTGAGAGTAAAAACACTACACAACCCTCACTGAGATAACACACACTGTCACTCAGAACACACTGAGAGTAAAAACACTACACAACCCTCACTGAGATAACACACACTGTCACTCAGAACACACTGAGAGTAAAAACACTACACAACCCTCACTGAGATAACACACACTGTCACTCAGAACACACTGAGAGTAAAAACACTACACAACCCTCACTGAGATAACACACACTGCCACTCAGAACACACTGAGAGTAGAAACACTACACAACCCTCACGGAGATAACACACACTGCCACTCAGAACACACTGAGAGTAGAAACACTACACAACCCTCACTGAAATAACACACACTGTCACTCAGAACACACTGAGAGTAGAAACACTACACAACCCTCACGGAGATAACACACACTGTCACTCAGAACACACTGAGAGTAGAAACACTACACAACCCTCACTGAGATAACACACACTGTCACTCAGAACACACTGAGAGTTAAAACACTACACAACCCTCACTGAGATAACACACACTGTCACTCAGAACACACTGAGAGTAAAAACACTACACAACCCTCACTGAGATAACACACACTGTCACTCAGAACACACTGAGAGTAAAAACACTACACAACCCTCACTGAGATAACACACACTGTCACTCAGAACACACTGAGAGTAAAACACTACACAACCCTCACTGAGATAACACACACTGTCACTCAGAACACACTGAGAGGAAAAACACTACACAACCCTCACTGAGATAACACACACTGTCACTCAGAACACACTGAGAGTAAAAACACTACACAACCCTCACTGAGATAACACACACTGTCACTCAGAACACACTGAGAGTAGAAACACTACACAACCCTCACTGAGATAACACACACTGTCACTCAGAACACACTGAGAGTAACAACACTACACAACCCTCACTGAGATAACACACACTGCCACTCAGAACACACTGAGAGTAACAACACTACACAACCCTCACTGAGATAACACACACTGCCACTCAGAACACACTGAGAGTAGAAACACTACACAACCCTCACTGAGATAACACACACTGTCACTCAGAACACACTGAGAGTAGAAACACTACACAACCCTCACTGAGATAACACACACTGTCACTCAGAACACACTGAGAGTAAAACACTACACAACCCTCACTGAGATAACACACACTGTCACTCAGAACACACTGAGAGGAAAAACACTACACAACCCTCACTGAGATAACACACACTGTCACTCAGAACACACTGAGAGTAAAAACACTACACAACCCTCACTGAGATAACACACACTGTCACTCAGAACACACTGAGAGTAAAAACACTACACAACCCTCACTGAGATAACACACACTGTCACTCAGAACACACTGAGAGTAACAACACTACACAACCCTCACTGAGATAACACACACTGCCACTCAGAACACACTGAGAGTAGAAACACTACACAACCCTCACTGAGATAACACACACTGTCACTCAGAACACACTGAGAGTAGAAACACTACACAACCCTCACTGAGATAACACACACTGCCACTCAGAACACACTGAGAGTAGAAACACTACACAACCCTCACTGAGATAACACACACTGTCACTCAGAACACACTGAGAGTAGAAACACTACACAACCCTCACTGAGATAACACACACTGTCACTCAGAACACACTGAGAGTAACAACACTACACAACCCTCACTGAGATAACACACACTGCCACTCAGAACACACTGAGAGTAGAAACACTACACAACCCTCACTGAGATAACACACACTGTCACTCAGAACACACTGAGAGTAACAACACTACACAACCCTCACTGAGATAACACACACTGCCACTCAGAACACACTGAGAGTAAAAACACTACACAACCCTCACTGAGATAACACACACTGCCACTCAGAACACACTGAGAGTAGAAACACTACACAACCCTCACTGAGATAACACACACTGCCACTCAGAACACACTGAGAGTAAAAACACTACACAACCCTCACTGAGATAACACACACTGCCACTCAGAACACACTGAGAGTAGAAACACTACACAACCCTCACTGAGATAACACACACTGTCACTCAGAACACACTGAGAGTAACAACACTACACAACCCTCACTGAGATAACACACACTGCCACTCAGAACACACTGAGAGTAGAAACACTACACAACCCTCACGGAGATAACACACACTGTCACTCAGAACACACTGAGAGTAGAAACACTACACAACCCTCACTGAGATAACACACACTGTCACTCAGAACACACTGAGAGTAACAACACTACACAACCCTCACTGAGATAACACACACTGCCACTCAGAACACACTGAGAGTAGAAACACTACACAACCCTCACTGAGATAACACACACTGTCACTCAGAACACACTGAGAGTAGAAACACTACACAACCCTCACGGAGATAACACACACTGCCACTCAGAACACACTGAGAGTAAAAACACTACACAACCCTCACTGAGATAACACACACTGTCACTCAGAACACACTGAGAGTAAAACACTACACAACCCTCACTGAGATAACACACACTGTCACTCAGAACACACTGAGAGTAAAAACACTACACAACCCTCACTGAGATAACACACACTGTCACTCAGAACACACTGAGAGTAGAAACACTACACAACCCTCACTGAGATAACACACACTGTCACTCAGAACACACTGAGAGTAGAAACACTACACAACCCTCACGGAGATAACACACACTGTCACTCAGAACACACTGAGAGTAAAACACTACACAACCCTCACTGAGATAACACACACTGTCACTCAGAACACACTGAGAGGAAAAACACTACACAACCCTCACTGAGATAACACACACTGTCACTCAGAACACACTGAGAGTAAAAACACTACACAACCCTCACTGATATAACACACACTGTCACTCAGAACACACTGAGAGTAGAAACACTACACAACCCTCACTGAGATAACACACACTGTCACTCAGAACACACTGAGAGTAACAACACTACACAACCCTCACTGAGATAACACACACTGCCACTCAGAACACACTGAGAGTAGAAACACTACACAACCCTCACTGAGATAACACACACTGTCACTCAGAACACACTGAGAGTAAAAACACTACACAACCCTCACTGAGATAACACACACTGTCACTCAGAACACACTGAGAGTAAAACACTACACAACCCTCACTGAGATAACACACACTGTCACTCAGAACACACTGAGAGTAAAAACACTACACAACCCTCACTGAGATAACACACACTGTCACTCAGAACACACTGAGAGTAGAAACACTACACAACCCTCACTGAGATAACACACACTGTCACTCAGAACACACTGAGAGTAGAAACACTACACAACCCTCACGGAGATAACACACACTGACACTCAGAACACACTGAGAGTAAAAACACTACACAACCCTCACTGAGATAATACACACTGCCACTCAGAACACACTGAGAGTAAAAACACTACACAACCCTCACTGAGATAACACACACTGCCACTCAGAACACACTGAGAGTAGAAACACTACACAACCCTCACGGAGATAACACACACTGTCACTCAGAACACACTGAGAGTAGAAACACTACACAACCCTCACTGAGATAACACACACTGTCACTCAGAACACACTGAGAGTAACAACACTACACAACCCTCACTGAGATAACACACACTGCCACTCAGAACACACTGAGAGTAGAAACACTACACAACCCTCACTGAGATAACACACACTGTCACTCAGAACACACTGAGAGTAGAAACACTACACAACCCTCACGGAGATAACACACACTGCCACTCAGAACACACTGAGAGTAAAAACACTACACAACCCTCACTGAGATAACACACACTGTCACTCAGAACACACTGAGAGTAAAACACTACACAACCCTCACTGAGATAACACACACTGTCACTCAGAACACACTGAGAGTAAAAACACTACACAACCCTCACTGAGATAACACACACTGTCACTCAGAACACACTGAGAGTAGAAACACTACACAACCCTCACTGAGATAACACACACTGTCACTCAGAACACACTGAGAGTAGAAACACTACACAACCCTCACTGAGATAACACACACTGTCACTCAGAACACACTGAGAGTAAAACACTACACAACCCTCACTGAGATAACACACACTGTCACTCAGAACACACTGAGAGGAAAAACACTACACAACCCTCACTGAGATAACACACACTGTCACTCAGAACACACTGAGAGTAAAAACACTACACAACCCTCACTGATATAACACACACTGTCACTCAGAACACACTGAGAGTAGAAACACTACACAACCCTCACTGAGATAACACACACTGTCACTCAGAACACACTGAGAGTAACAACACTACACAACCCTCACTGAGATAACACACACTGCCACTCAGAACACACTGAGAGTAGAAACACTACACAACCCTCACTGAGATAACACACACTGTCACTCAGAACACACTGAGAGTAAAAACACTACACAACCCTCACTGAGATAACACACACTGTCACTCAGAACACACTGAGAGTAAAACACTACACAACCCTCACTGAGATAACACACACTGTCACTCAGAACACACTGAGAGTAAAAACACTACACAACCCTCACTGAGATAACACACACTGTCACTCAGAACACACTGAGAGTAGAAACACTACACAACCCTCACTGAGATAACACACACTGTCACTCAGAACACACTGAGAGTAGAAACACTACACAACCCTCACGGAGATAACACACACTGACACTCAGAACACACTGAGAGTAAAAACACTACACAACCCTCACTGAGATAATACACACTGCCACTCAGAACACACTGAGAGTAAAAACACTACACAACCCTCACTGAGATAACACACACTGTCACTCAGAACACACTGAGAGTAAAAACACTACACAACCCTCACTGAGATAACACACACTGTCACTCAGAACACACTGAGAGTAAAACACTACACAACCCTCACTGACATAACACACACTGTCACTCAGAACACACTGAGAGTAAAAACACTACACAACCCTCACTGAGATAATACACACTGCCACTCAGAACACACTGAGAGTAAAAACACTACACAACCCTCACTGAGATAACACACACTGTCACTCAGAACACACTGAGAGTAAAAACACTACACAACCCTCACTGAGATAACACACATTAGCATCAAACACCAATACAGAAAATACAAACTTTTCATCTTTACAGTTTGAAAAACTTCAGTGACTTCATACAAAGTAATATTTTCTTGAAAGAAAAGAGTGACATTCTTTCACATGATTTATTTACATTTTTAGAACATAACAATTCTTTAAGATGAATGAAAGTTAGCAGTTTGCTTCAATAGTCTTTAGTAATTTACGGAATTACAGTAATGAGAAAAAAGGTAGAAACTAAAAGTACAAACTGTAATTTGCACAAATAACAAACAAGCCCAGCTGATCCTTTCAGCTGAAACTGCAGTGTGTGTGTGTGTGTGTGTGTGTGTGTGTGTGTGTGTGTGTGTGTGTGTGTGTGTGTGTGTGTGTGTGTGTGTGTGTGTGTGTGTGTGTGTGTGTGTGTGTGTGTGTGTGTGTGTGTGTGTGTGTGTGTGTGTGTGTGTGTGTGTGTGTGTGTGAGAGGCACAAGCTGAACTCTATTCTGTTGTGAATGTGTGGTTCACAGTTTTCACAGCAGTGTGTTAGCATTTGAACAAAGTGCTGTAAATCCACAGTGTTGTGCAGGTTGTGTTAAAGTCATGGGATAAGTGTGTAGAGTTTTGAAAACTGTGTTCAAGCAATCAAAAACGAACTAGAGTTTGGTCCACATGAACAGTTGCTGTGCAGTTCATTTAGCAATCGAAAAAAACTATAATATATATATGTATACGCTAAACTTTTGAAAGGTAGTGTATGTATGTATTTATAGCACATAAGAGATGCATGACTCTGAATCAGTCACTAAACACTGATGCTTTCTAATAATGAAAACACAATAAACATTTTTAAAATGCACTTTTGTGAAATATTTGCATTTGCATGGAGAAAAATGGCTGTATATCCAAAGTTATCAAAATAATTCAGACATAAAATCTTTAAAAAAAATCATTTCAAGTAATATATTATACATGTAAGTAATAAAATATGTATTTATTCAAATATATAATATAATATAATATAATATAATATAATATAATATAATATAATATAATATAATATAATATAATATAATATAATATAATGAAAACTAATGATCTTTGTGCCAGACAGAATCTGACCTTCTGGACAATACGTTTTTATTCCCCTGTAAACAGGATGTGACCATTTGATGTCCTTTCCATCTTCCTCTTTCCTCTTGTGTGTGAAGTGGAGAAGGAAGTACAGAGTGACCAGTGTTGCCCAAGACACACACACACACACACACACACACATGCCCATTAACACACTGACACACACACACCCCTCGATCCTTAAAATAACACTGTACCAGCTGTCAAGAGAGACTTTAACAGCACAACAAACACCTCCAACAGACTGTGTGTGTGTGTGTGTGCGTGTGTGTGTGCGTGTGTTGCCTGTGCATGTGTGCGTGTGCATGTGTGCATGTGCATGTGTGTGCGTGTGGGTGTGTGCGTGCATGTGTGTGTTACTGATGACACCTTATTACACTGCACCTCTTGTGTAGCAGATGGCCGGAGACATAAAACAAGATTTGGCTTCTGGGATTCGAGTTTTGGCATTGGGATCGTTGTGTTTATCTCACCAAATGGCGAATTGCGTTTCTCTGTGTCTCTGTCAACATCTGAACAGGAGAAAGTAACTGCAACTAAATCTTTATGCTGGAAATCACAGATCATTATCATGTCATCATATCAGTCACACCCCTTGTTTGAGTCCTTAAATAAGAGCACAATGACTACGTTTACATGCAGCCAATAACCCGGTCAAAACCGGAATATTAGCAATAACCTGGTCACGCACGGCCATGTAAACACCGGCAAAAACCCGAATATGCTCATATCCCGGATTTTTAAAACCCGGATATGATCCCTGGGGTACCCCTTTTCTAACTGAATCTTTGGTCATGTAAATGCGTATCGGCATATCCCCATAATGATTTGTGTTCTGCGCATGTTCTATTCGCAAGGAATCTTGGTCTGTTGAGTAGAGGAACTTCTCGGCGCATACAGAAACCCGCGTGCAGTATACCGGAAGTAAACATGGCGAGACGCAGCACTGCATACATTTGGAGCGAGGTCAGTACCAGCACCAAAGCGCAAACAAAGGCGATCGCTATCTGCCCCGAACTATTCATTATCCGCGCGCTGCTGCTGTTGTTGTCTTTGGATACAGGAAGAAGAATCGGAAATGACGCATATTGCATCTTAAGGTTGTCCGTACGTCCAGACGCTAACCGTGCGTCGCCGTTTACATCGGGATATTGCAATTCCATGTATTAAGGCTCACGCATGTAAACCGGTTATTCCTAATGTTTCAGAAACCCAAATAGTGACCTTAACCCGACCATAACCCGAATATTGTCTGCATGTAAACGTAGTCAATGACTCAGTGTCCAACGAGAGAAGAGGGGCGGATTTGTTTGTGATAAGCATATTTTTGTAAGTTAACATTCACTTCTTTACTTAACACTAGGACTCCCGGAATTCTATAACTACTATAATGGCCATAGCAGTCATTCTGACTGCTCATACATTATTTGAATATAATTTCAATAAGCTATATCAAATCTACACTGTAAAAAATGATCGTGATTTTAACGGTAAAAGACTGTAAAAATGCTACAGTGCAAAACTGTTAATTGGTTAACAGAAAGTTTCCTTACTTAATACGGTAAATAACTGTGATAGATCTAACGGTACATTTAATGTAATTTTACTGTAAAATACCGTTAAATTTACAGTTTTTGAAAGTGAAAAAGAACAACTCATTGTATAATTTACAGTGAAAAACCGTAAATTGGCATTCCCACAATTCCCTGCGTGACACTTCACATTTTATGTATTTTTATTGAAATAACTATGTTTCTTCTTAGTTTTCTTAGTTCTTTTCTAATCAGTTATGTACATTAGGGTTTTATGTCACATTTAATGTTGTTAAATTAATGTTTATTGCATTTTTATAATTTCATGTGTGTTACCGTGATGGTGTTTAATGTTTGTGCGAATGACACTGTGCAGCTTCTATATAATAGTATTATCTTTCTTGTGGAAGATTGCTTGTGATAAGCTTTGATTTATCACGTGACTCTCATCACTGCTGTGGTGATTGTTGGTTGTCAGTGTAATACAATGGTACAAAACAGATATCAATACTTCAATGGGTTGGTAAATTAACATTAAATTAGATTATGAAATACGGTTTATTACTGTAAATTTTACATTAAGTCTGTAAAACCAAAAACGTTGATACTGTATTTTTGACGGTAAAGTTCTGGTAACCACAGCTGCCGGTTTTATTCTGTAAAAACAACGGGATTTTTTTTACAGTGTAACAATAAATGGATCTGTAATGTTAGGATAGGTAATAATAAACATCAGAACACTACATTTTAATTATGATGTATGTAAAAATGTATTAGTTAGTTAAGGCTCTGAAGTATGGCTAAAGCCTCTGTGCAGTCATTCTTCTTGCTGACATTGTTCTGATATTCTCATTTCAATATTTCAATTTGGTTTTAGCTCGAAGCTAAAGCTAGATTTCAGCTTTGCAATAGACTAAACAAACAACAAGCGAAATTGTTGCTAGTCATTGTGATGCATCTTCAAGAGCGGAAAAGCAGCAACCGACACACGGTCTGTAATGCATACGGTCTGTATGACTGTTATGGCCATTCAAGGTAGAAATACTCAAAACTCTTTTGTGCCTTGTAATTTTAATAAAATAACAATGATAGAATAAAATATAGGCACATTTAGGAAAAGTCAGGGTCCTACAGTTACATGGGTTTTATTTCAACAAAGTTATTACATTGCAAAATTTTAAAACAGTCAAAATGACTGCCTTGGGAGTTCCAGTGTTAAAGGGATAGTTCACACAAAAATGCACATTGTGGAATCAATTACTCATCCAAACACAAGTAACTTTTCCCCGTGGAGCACATACAGTTAATAGAAACCTTTGATTAATAGAAAGAACAGCATTTATTTGAAACAGAAACATCTCGTAACATTATAAATGCATTTACTGTCAATTTTGATCAATTTAATGAATCCTTGCAGAATAAAAGTTTAATTTAATTTTTAAGAAATCATACTGACCTTAAACTTTTGAACGGTAGTGTATCTACGTATGTATTTATAGCACATAAGAGATGCATGACTCTGAATCAGTCACTAAACACTGATGCTTTCTAATAATGAAAACACAATAAACATTTTTAAAATGCACTTTTGTGAAACATTTGCATTTGCATGGAGAAAAACGGCTGTATATCACAAAGTTAACAAAATAATTCAGATGTAAAATCTTATGGGAATCTCCCACAGAGTTATTAAAACTTTTATGGATTTTAAATAAGAAACAGTTATTTGAGCTATAATGTGACATTTCAAGTAATGTTTAATTAGAACCGCATGATTATTATAAGATTGCTGTTGTGTCTTTTGTAGGATGACATTCCACTGCACTGCCTTGGAAGGTCCATGAAGTCAATGAGGATTCACACTAACAAAAATCCCAAGAGAATCCCGGACACTTCCCAGCATCTCGCTCAACATCCATGCAAGGATTTCGGGCATCAGTGGGTTACAGCCAGCTGAAAACAAAAGAGAAGAAAGGATAATGCGCCGAGCGCAGGGAATGGATAAAAGGGGGTTTGCCGGAGCTTTTGTCTGGAGTCTGTCCTGCGTATATAACTCCAGCTTTCACTCCTCAACACGGGCCATCCAGACCAGCTGCAGCTCTCTCCCATAGCAACTCCGGCAACAACGTCATGTGACTTTTGTTTAGCGTGTTCAAATTGCATTTCACTTTAAACTGATTACAGACTGAAAAAAAAATGCATTTGTGTTACTTTATGATTCCAACACAGTGCTGCTTCTAATTAAATCCGCATACGACACCATTAATCATTACCCCCAACTTTTTCAGATTTGTTTTCAACGAGCTACCTTTCAGCAGAGCTACTGTTGGTTTCTTAGAGTAACATTAGCTCAAATCCCTCGCCGATGCTGCTAAAAGTGTCAGTTTAGAAGAGTTAGCGAGGACACGCTGATTCTGCACTGAAACAGCAGCATCTGTAAACACTGAAGCGTTCACAGTCGTTCAGTCTCTTCACACATGGAAATGTGCTGTTGGAAATAAAGAGGGTGTGAATGGGCAGGTAAGAGGAAGCTCAGGAAATGTGTGTAAAGAAGAGCCATCAGTGCTTGCAGCGACACACACACACACACACACACACACACACACACACACACACACATTTACATGTGTGTGGAGCCAGTCAAACCCCAGATGGCTTGAGATGCCTTTTATTCGGCGGGATTAGTCACTTTCTAATGGGACAACCAGGAAAAACTTTTTATTGTTTGGGTGACGAATACTGAGTGTGTTGGATGACTTCTCAAATTGATTATGAAATACAATGAATGTCCTGAAATATTAGTATAAATCTTAGTTTTTCCCCTAAGAGTTATTGGTTTTATATTTATATATCAGCTTTTTAGCTTAAAGTCAATATTTGTTATTTGCTATTAAATATCAGTAGGGATGCACAACGTATTTGTACCATATCAGTTAGCAGCCAATATATATATATATATATATATATATATATATATATATATATATATATATATATATATATATATTTTTGTTTTTTTTGTTTTTTTTGTTTTTTGTTTTATCACATTGGTTGGTAGGTAATCTAAATGGAAAAATTGGCGCAATTTATATGAAATATCCAATTTTATTTTTGAATGTTAATTTCCCTTATTTTTATATATATATATACTTTTGCCGTAATCTAACGCTGACATTAAGTTAATCTTCAAAACATGTTGTGAAAATGCACTTGTAGAATTCAAAATTCATTTCATTAAAATTCATTACAAAAAACAGTAGAGAATTTTTATATTTTAAAATAATCAAATAATAAATTATATATAATTATTATGCTGTTGATGTACAAAAAGTTATGTAGAATCTTATTATTGTAATAAATCAGATAGTATTTATGTATTACTATATTAATACTATTTGATATGTTAATATTGTAGAATATATATATATATATATATATATATATATATATATATATACACACAGTTTATATATATATATATCATTAGTTAATTAATATAAAATAATACATACATAATATATGTATATTGTTGATTTATTATTTAATTATTGTTACAATATTAAAATTCTACAGCATTTTTACAAAAATAGTATGGAATGTTAATATTGTAACATAGTTAAATAAATAATAGTAAATACATTTATATGTATATATAATTTATTTTTTAATTATGTTAAACTATCAAAATTATATTCTATTCTAAATATTTAAATAAATATTTTTAAATGCATTTTCACAACATAATGTATTGTGGAGATTCACAAAAAAAATAATTTAATAGTGTTATTAATATACTGATGTTTTGAAGATTAACTTTGACAGCAAAGGTAATCTAAATGTATTATATGATTATAATATCATATTACTTATTTTAATAACTTTGGCTTATTGATATGGGGCTGAATTTGAACATTGGTGTATGCCAGAATATTAGGGTCTTCTCGTGGTCTTTGAGTCAGAGACTCAGTGTCTTTCTCAGCCGATGAAGTGTTCAGTTGAATCAATGTCCCAGTGGTCAGTGTGAAAGTATGTGTGTGGGAACTGTGTTCAGGACAGAGGACGTATACACTCACATAGGGCCGCTTCTATAGACCCTCGTATTGATTTAGCAACGATTGGACCTATAACTGACCCACACCCCATTCACACCAGCACAGAAAGAGTAACCCATCGTAACCTTCCCCCACTCCAGGCCAGACGTGTTTACGGCCAGAGCCGGGGAACCAGTCTTTGAGTCCCTTGTCTGGCATATGGAGCCCTGCAACAAAAGGGCCCTTGTGGAGAAAACACAAAGCAGGTCGAGCCGTTTCCAGAGGGGGTGAAGTCAGAGTAAAGCCCGGAGGAGAGTCTGAGGGGGAAGGAGACTCCTCTTCTGATGGGAACACATGCTGACTAACAGAAAGACATGTTACAACACGATATCAGTATCTGAAATTGGATCAAAGAGATGTCAGCTGCTTTTGACCTCGAATGTGCAATTCCAGTGTAACGTATATGTTCTTCGCTCAGAGAAACGTTGAGATTTGTCAACGAGCTGTTTGGCAGATTCAGTAACTGATTATGAACTGATGCATGTGAACAACAACATTCGGTTCATTTAAAATAGCAGTTTGCTACTGTGGAGATCGGGGCAAGTTGTCACGTTTTTACTCAAAAGCCCAAACACCCCTTGTGAAAAGAAGCACACTTTAGTATTACTTAGGCTAATTATTATGGATATAAAGTACTTTAAAATAATGTACTTGAGTGTGAAATGAATGTAATGTGTTTGGACACTTAATTGCATGTTATTTACAATAAAATTAAAATCTATTAGTTTAAATTTATATTAAATGCAATTATTTGCAATCATCTTTGTATGTAATTTCACAATCATTCACATCATTTGCAATGACGATGTTGCATTTTAGAACAAGTCTACTCTCTTTAAGTGGCCTTATTTAATTAATATGATATTATGCAAGTATTTTAATTATATTATATATATATATATATATATATATATATATATATAAGTGCACTTATTTTTACAAATAATATTAGTTCAAACTATAAACTCTTTTTAACTTTTTAAAACATTTTGTGCTGTATAACTATTAACATTTTTCAAACGCCATAAGCCTGATTCTGTTGTGACAACTTTCCTCATAAAGTGTTCAATGGACAATAACTTTTTTTGTAAGCGTCAGCTACAGAACATGACTTTCTGAAATAACCAATAAACATTCACTGGAGTGAAGACTTTGACACTGAGGAATCTATTTTGCACCCAGCGCAATTGACTTTGTACACTGACGCACAGCGGACTTTTCCCAACATTTGATAAATTAGGGAATGAATTTGCGCTCCCGGGGCGGTTCAGGAAAAGAGGAGGCGTGTTCCGGCGCAAACGTTCCCTGGTGCTATTCTGCGATTTCAGAAAATAATCCCAGCACACACCAGGAGAAACCCAGTCTGAAGTCAGTGGCGCGTTATCCAGATGCTATTATAAGGGCGCATGCTTGGCCATAATGTAGCGTGTGCACAACGTGCATACACTTAGCTTCTCTCATTTACATAGACGCAGTTCCCATTTTTGCAAACTATACATAATTACAAGGAAAAATATTACCACACGAGGGAAATCACTGTGGTGTCCATTTAGATGAGAAAAATTAGGCATAAATCTAGCTTACACAAATTATTACACGCCTGTTTAACCGAAGCTAATTTGGCTGTGTTTCTCCTATCCACACACAATGCTACTTCTCTGTCTTTTACGGCCCTGACGAGAGCGTCGGTCTCCTCGGCTGTGAACCGCTCCTGGCGTGTGTCAGGCAAATCCGCCATCATAATAGCAATCCGCCATGGAACAAGCGCGCCTGCTCTTAAAGGGAATGTGAGATGACGCTCTGATTGGTTTATATCACGTTACGCCCAAACCACACCTATGAGTAATGTAGCTACTTCAAACCAACACATTTTAGATTTTTTTAGATCACATCCACCGACAAAGTTACTTGCGTTTCACGTTTGATACATGCGTTTCAGATTGTTAAAATAGGGTCCATAGTCTCTCTGTATAGCGTAAAGTCACTGAACATCTAAATGATAATTTAATAGCGTCTGAGGAGCTCAGTGGACATGTTTACCAGACGGGCCTCCTAAAACGTGTTATTTCAGAACCACATTTCTGAGTGTGCCATTATCTGTTCTCATCCACAGACAACTATCACAATGGCTTGGTGGAGAGAGAGAGAGAGAGAGAGAGAGAGAGAGAGAGAGAGAGAGAGAGAGACAGAGAGAGAGAGAGAGAGAGAGACAGAGAGAGAGAGAGAGAGAGAGAGAGACAGAGAGAGAGAGAGAGAGAGAGAGAGAGATAGAGAGAGAGAGAGAGGGAGAGAGAGGGAGAGAGAGAGAAAGAGAGAGAGAGAGAGAGAGAGAGAGAGAGAGAGAGAGGGAGAGCGAGAGAGAGAGAGAGAGAGAGAGAGAGAGACGGCCAAAACCTCACAGCTACAGTTTAACCTCCTAAACGGCTGCTGATAACCCACTTGTTTTTCGGCGTTATGTAAGACGTCTATAAGTAGACCAGAGACTTTCACATTCCTTCCTGTCCAAGATCAAAAAACGAGCAGATTTTACCCTTCTGTCTGGGATCAGTTTCACAAACGCCTTCGATAATTCACTTAGCTCAGATTTAGTGGCACAGTTTAATTCACAGTTTTGCCTATATGATAACAACTAATTAAAAGGAAATATATACACAACTGTTCAAAAGTTTGGGGTCGGTACGTTTTTGAAAGGAGTTTTTGCATTTATGGGATAAAAACAGCAAGAATTTAAACAAAAAAACAGTTTTCTATGTGAGTATATAGTAAAGTGTAATTTATTCCTGAATTTTCATCATCATTACTCCAGTCTTCAGTGTCACATGATCCTTCACCCATATATATATAGGTAGTCTGGAGATGTGCATCTATGCTGACCAGGCCAGTATTTCTCACCAAGAAGCACAACACCAGTCCCAGGTTTCCAGAAGGCCTTTATTATTGTCCTTTTCTAAGCTTCTTTTCTAGTGAAAAGCCCATCGTTGTGCGATCTCCTCCATCTTCCCTAGTTTGTCTTTTGACACGAGTCTCAAAAGAAATTATTCAAGCCCGCTGTGCACAATACCTGCAATTAAATCGGCACACACACTGAGAGTCTGAGTTCAGAATAAAAGACACAAGAGAATGTTGCATTAGTGTCTGATATCTAAAACAGTGCTTTCAAAGCCTAGTGTAGTATTTTGTACAAAGACAATAGGCTTTAATATGGCTCACTTGCACTTTGTTGGAAACAAATAAAACCTGTGCTTTCAGTTGTGTATCTCCATGCCCAAATTTAACTGTTTCTGTCTTTATCAGTCACAGAAGAGCAAGTGCTCATAGCAGGATTGTATGAGGTGTTGACGCTCCACTCTGTGATAAGACTTCATTGTGTGTTAAAGGGACAGTGCTGTCTTTTGACCATACTAATATTTGAAGTGTCTTGTTTCACAAGAGTTGATGTGGTGAGAACTGCTCGGGGTTTCTTTCCATTGTCCAATGAAACTGCAAGAATGATAAAGAAGGTAAAACTACTAGAAATGCCAAATTAGAAACACAGCCTAACTCCTCTACATATGTAAATGTTCATGCATAACAGATTTCAACCGTATCTGTCAAAAGAAGACCTTATCAAAACCTTACAATGAAAGTTAATGGGGTTCAATACAGCACTGGACCCAATTGACTTTCATTGTATAGACATTCTTCAAAACATCTTCTTTTCTGCATGTTTAAGACACAACATTTACTTTGACCTTCTGATGGCAGGATCAGAATTGCAATCTAACAGTCCGGTTATCAACAAACCGCTGTATAATCCTCACACTAAACCTTGCTGCTGGAAATCATTGACGCAAAATTGGTGATAATGGACTATTATATACAGATGACTAATCGGTTTAATGCAGCTGAACGGTCTTGGATCTCTGTAATGAATTATGACACTGCCTCGTTTTCATTCCCCTCGAGGGTTTCGCAGAGACTCCCACCCCTGTGAGGGCGATTTTGGGCTACGATTGCCCAATTGATTTGCCCCATCAAGTATGATGAGGTGTCACGCAATGACATAATGACGGTAGTGAAAATGGCCTCAGGTTAGGAGTCATTTACAGCTGAATACAACATATAGAGGAGAGATGCTAATATTTATTTCAATGTTGCAGACACAGAACCCAATGTTAACTTGATAAGCAAAACCTATTCTGAGAGATTTTAGTTCAAATATTTACATAAACGTTCAAGGATTTTTCAGCGAATTGTAAGATAAAGGCTCAAATTAAAGGCCGGTTTGAGTTCATGCAAGACTGATAAAACGATGTTCTCAAATCAATAGCTCTGACACGAATGATTACTTTGAAACTTTTAATATGCTCATAAATCCAGTATTATTTTAATATCATTGATACACTAGTTTTTAATTCATATTTTGAATTAGTATCATTTTTTTAGTTTAAGTTTATCTAATTTAGTTGTTGTTGACATTTTTATTAGTTTTACTAATTTTTATTTCAGTTTTATTTTTGCTTAGTTATTTTAGTACAAGTTAAAGTGAAAATGAGAAATGTTGACTTGGCCACTAACTGAAATAAAAAAAAGTTGAAGTTTTAAGTTTAACCTGTAACAAAAGGTTACCTAAAGGAATTTAGTTAGCCTACCTAATAACCCTGTTTAGAGCTATTCCAGAAGTAAACTAAACTTTTTTCATGTAGATCCAGCCATTTTTTAAATCATTTACACCTCATCTGATATGCACTAAAGTTTGCTCTTTTGTGAAGCCCTACACAGGACTCAAGCAAACTTCCCTCACTCTTACAGGGGGGCGTGAACCGAACTCTAAGACACACCTCTTCAGAAAGTGGGCGGGTTAGAAGTTTCTGCTTATAAAGTGAGATTCCAACAGTGTGGTTGTAACAGAAGCAGAACTTGACCTCAGTTGTTGAGCAGTTCAACAGATCCTTAACTGCACATAAAGAATCTCAACCAGGCATCTCGAAAATGCCGTCAAATTTCCTCACACCCTTCCTTGAGTTGGATGATGAATTTTGCAAGGTAAGAATATGAACTTTGTTTCTTGAACTTAAACGTTAGGAAGTTTAGTCATAATTTACTCAATGCAATGTTGGGTTACACTTTATTTTAAGGTGTCATCATTGTTACAGTGTAATCATATATTTAAGTACTGAGTAATATTAAGCAACTACATGTACTTACTATAGGATTAGGATTCAGTTGAGGGTTAGTTGCATGTAATTATGCATAATTTATTGTTATTACCATGTTAAGTACATGTAACAAGGACACTGTATAATTAAGTATTACCCAATGTTGTTTCAAGTCTGGGTGACTTTCTTTCTTCTGTTGAAAAACAAAAAAAAAAAGTTTTTTTATACATGCAATTTACGTCAATGGGATCTAATGTTCTTTTGGGTCCAAATGACAACCCGAATCATTATTTTGTGTGACGATACTTTTCAATGGTTTGTGTTTCTTCATGCATTTAGTTCTGAAACTTGTGCACAACAAGTATACTGAAGTCTCTCTCTCTCTCTATGTTCACAGAGTTTCCGCGGTATTGACCTCACAGATGCCACACAGAAACAGCGTGTGGTGGGATTCCAGCGCAGACACTCCCTGTGCCCGGTGACTCTTCCCAACTCCAAATTCAACAGCAACGAGAGCAACCCGTGGCCTTTGCCGGCCATCAGCCAGCCCTGGATCCGCGAGCAGAAGCATCAGCTGCCCCGCTCCTCCCTGAACCAGATCCCCTTCAGAGTGGACCGGTCCGTGAGCATGATCGAGGGTCATGTGAACGCTTGCGAGAGCCCGACGGCTTGCTCTCTTCCTCCACCGCCCGGCCTAAACATCAGCAACAGCTCCCTGTCCTCCCCGAAGTCTGCGCCTATGTCCACTCGCTACAAGACGGAGCTCTGCCGGACGTACGAGGAAAGCGGCACCTGCAAGTACGGGTCCAAATGCCAATTCGCACACGGCATGGACGAGCTACGAGGCCTCAACCGGCATCCCAAATACAAGACCGAACCATGTCGCACCTTCCACACCATCGGCTTCTGCCCCTACGGTGCCCGCTGCCACTTCATACACAACGCAGACGAGCAGCAAGGTGTTTCAGAGAACACATACACACACACACACGGAGAGAAGAGCATCCGAGAGCGACCGCAGTTGCTCCGCCAGAGCGTGAGCTTCAGCGGCTTCTCCTCGCAACGCCCAACTCTCGGTGGTTTCCACGCCGTCCCGGACGCCTTGGCCTTCTCCCGATCCTCGTCTGTATCCCCGCCTCCGTCCACAGGGAGTCCCGACCTGCTCTCTCCTCTGTTCCCCGAGCCCGGGACCCTAAAGCACGGCCACCCGTTCACAGATCTAGGAGCAAACGGGAGCTTCTACGCCATCAGCGACTCGGAGAGCGTGCGAAACCTTGCATACGCGCTCACATCGGCTCTGCAGAGGAGCGCTTCTGCGGACTCGCTCTCGGACCAGGACGACTACACCAGCTCCAGCAGTCTGAGCGACTGCGACTCTCCCGGGATCGAGGGCAAGCGTCTGCCCATCTTCAGCCGTCTGTCTGTCTCAGACGACTAGAACCCATTACCTGTGCATATTGTGCATGCTCACTCGTGCAGATGTTTCTCTGCACTTGATTCATAGGAGTGATAGTTCGTGAACTTTGTTGGCAATGTATACTGTTGTATACCCAGTTCGAAAGTGCAGTGGGAACTTCACTTTAGGTTTATTTGTATCGGGGATTGTTCTGCAGTGTTTTGTCTGTAGGATGAACTTTCCCAAGACGCCTATTTGTAGTCTAACCAAAGCCGAGCAACTTAGAGTATATACATCTAGTGTAACGTCTAACCCGCTCCCTGAACATACATACTGTAGCCTTTAGTTAAGGCATTTTTAAATGTACAGTGTTACTGAGTAGTTTAACCTAGTTCTTTAAAAAAAACAAAAAAACTATTTATTGCTTTTTTGTATTATGCATTGCTTGCAGTTGTGTTTTGTATGCATTTCGAAGAAGGAACAATGTAGATAAGGCTTTTTTTGTTTGTTTCTTTGAGCCCATTTGTCTGCTTTGCACGAGCTATCTCTTAGCTTTAATGAAGACCAGCTGCACAGAGTCTCAGGATCATTTTAAAGTGTAATTGACACACACCACTGTCCTGCATCAGTCCTTCTGAATAATAACAGTCAGATATATCCACAAGGAAGAGTCAAAAATGTTCATATGCAAGCCAACATGAATGTGAAAATAACAATGTACCGGAAATAAGTCAAGTTGTACCATGGCCTTCGTCTTTTGCACTCTTATCTTTTATTTAAGAGGCGAAATTTGTCATTTGCAAATAACATGCGAGTTATATATAACTTTGAGTTATGATGTCCGTAGGTTTTGTTTTATTATTATTATTATTGATGTTTTTTTCTCATCCTTTTGCCTTGTGAAAAGACACGCTTTTGCCTTTTGTTAACTTAAAACTTATTTATTTTGTTTTTTCGAAGTGGGAAAACAGTATATTGTGTTGTGCTTTCGTTTCATGTTTGTTTATATATAATTTAAATGAACTGTTTACATTCCATGGGATGCTAAAGCCCATTTTCATTATAATATATTGTTTTAAAATAAACTTTCAACGGAACAAAAGATCATTTGCCTCCTTCCTTTGCATTACTTTTCTTCTAATCAACCCCGGTGAAGCTTCTCAAGCTTTGCTTATAGTTGCATGTGAATTAATTTTAAACACAACTCCAATCCGGTTGAATGCTGCTCCTTCCATCTGCCTCCTCGAAAGAAAGAAAAATGCATACTTGACAGCTCTTTTAATTATTCAAGCTGAAAACACACACAAAGGACAAGTGAACAGATGAAGGCTTTTGTGAGTTGCTTTGCTCATTGTTCCTGCATTTGTGCATGGAAGACTAAGAAACATCCCACTGTCACACACGGTCATGGACAATAGCCAAAGGTCTCGCAGCCTTTCACTGAGACCAGGCCGGGCAGTAAATGAAATGCAGGGGCATTTCTCACATCAGGGCTCCTTTGTGAGGCGACTCTGCCCTTTCTTAACAACATCTGTATGCTAATGGCGCGGCAGAAGGGAGGAGTGATTTGCAAGTCTATTGCAGAGCGGTAGGTCTTCGGAGCAGCTTACCAGACACTGCTGGGTACACAAATGCAACCATGAGCTTGGGGGGGGGGGGGGGTTATCTGGATACCCTAATCACTTAAACTCCACAATCCATGATTTCACTCTTTACGCTCTTAGTTCAGATCCCCACAGTCTGCCAACCACTTCCACAATCCTTCCATGTCAACATCCCAATAGACTCTGCTGTGTTTTTAAGCGCTGATATCTACTTCCTCCAAATCTCTGTAATCCCTGCTACAGACTGTTTGATTTCGGAAATCCTACAAGATCATTACAAATCAATGAATGAATGAATGAGGCATTTATATAGCGCTTTCATATGTACTACTGTACACCCAAAGCATTTTACAATCATATCAGGGGATCTCTCCTTAACCACCACCAGATCACATTGTACAACATGGATTTATAAACTTACCACCAATAAACAACCACTTCCACAATCCTTCCATTTTAACATGAACTCTGGTGTGTTGTTGTGTTTTTAAGCGTTGATATCTACTCTGAATCTTTCCTCCAAATCTCTGTAATGACTGTGCGATTTCAGCAAATCTACAAGATCATTACAAATCTAATAAACGTGGGTACGACATTTGTAGATTATACGATGATGAAACCTTGAATCGTAGGCTTTGACGCAAGTTAATATAGAAGAATCATCAACATGCGCTGAAATAGAGCAAGATTAATCGCACTTTGGCAATTGTGATTTTTATGTGGATGAGGAAACGAAACAAGAGATCATGGATCGGGAAAAGAGGCCAACTTGGGTTGCCAATTTTGTACATGGAGCTTGAGGAAAGTAATTTTAAGTTTTAGTGCAATCTCAAGTTGATCAATACGCCATTTCATGTTGCAGTTTTTATTGGCTAGTCAGTAGATGTAGGTTCGTAACAGCAAACACACTGTCAGATGATCATACTGAATTTTTTAAATCTTTGAAATACTCTCACTGTACATCGTTTAGGAGACATGACCACAGAAATCTCCACGATTGCTCATCTTTCGTCTGGTGACAGCCCAACATTTTACAATGTGAACCGGGCTTTCAAGGGCAACTCACACAACACGCTTAGTTTGAAGCTACTGCCACCTTGTGGTTCATATGTGGAAAAACACAGGCTCTGTCTGGGATATTCATTAGGTTAGGAAAGCTGCAATATTCTTTTGGACATTAATTACAGTTTTTTCAAATTGCTTAGACACTAAAAGTGGTACTTGAGGCTCACTCAGTGTAACTATTCACTCATGGTCGAATCTTCAGACCAAAACTGTAAAACTACAAGCACATTATACGCTTTACACTCAGGTTGCTATTGTAAAAAAACTTTTTCAAAACTCTAAATTTGGGAATTGTTTAATTTGGGAAACACTGCCATTTAAATGCCACAATAATTTACTGATGACCTACAGCCAATGATCATGTGTGAAAACACTTGTACATAAATTGATCACTTAAATCAAAACTCAGTGTTTAGAGAAAGAAAGAAATTAGTGTGTTAACCCTTTGAATATCTGTTTATATCGTAAATATATTTACATACACACACACACACACACACACACACACACACACACACACACACACACACACACACACACACACACAGCGCTTTAGAAATAAAGTTGACTTTCTGACTTGGGTTGTATGCATATTCAGTGTGTATATACACACACAAGCTACAATATAGATCGTTTCACATCAGCTTCACAATAGTAACAAATTCAAGTCACTTCAGTTTTGATTCAGTTCAGTTTCATAACTGTGTAAAATTCATCTGTTTTGTACAGTGTATTTGTATTTGTGTAGGCCTACATACATGTATGTGAGACATACTGTCCGCTCCACTGCACACTGAACAAGCAAAAGACACAAGATAGTCGTGTTGTACATTTTTCACATCTGTGTGCAGTTTGGCGTGTATGTGGCTAATCATTTGATGTGATTGTGTGTAGATACACGCAAAAACACAATTTTTGGAAGAGTTAATAGAGTTATGAATTAAGTGTTTACTTTTGCAAGACATGTCTGATGTTTTGCATGTTGTGTGTGTGTTTTATGGTTTTGTGTGTAGAGTTTCAAGAAATGCACCCATAGTTTCAGGAATTGTGTTTAAGCAATTTGAAAAAAACTGTAAGGCAAAAGACAAAATCATTGTTTCTCAGGCACTGGTCTGTTTTTGAGATTTTGCTTCTATAACTTTTCTTTCAGATTAGTGGAAAGAAAACATTTAAAATACACATTTAAGTGTTTATTATATCTGTAGATTTTCATTTCAATACACATATTTAAAGGTGGTGAGTTTTTTTCTGTGAGGTTTGTTAATATATCATTAACCTGATTTTATACAACATTTTATTCCTAAAAGCATGGTGATTTTTATTATTATTATTATTATTATTATGTTTGGCTGTTGACAGCATTTATAAATTATAAAGTGATCAAAATAGATCCAAAATCCACTCTGTAAAAATGTAAACTGTAATATGAATTGAAGGTTTTTACAGAGTGGATTTTGTATCTATTTTGATCACTTTATAATTCTGTAAAATTCTATAAAAAATATAATAATTCTATAAATAAAATTCTGTATAGAAAATTATCTAACAATTTTATGAATTAGAGAATTTTCTATACAGAATTTTTCAAAATCCTATTCTGGAAATTAGCGCATATGTAATAATGCCTCGTTTGCATATTTAAACAACATTTCAGAAAACTTATTATAAAAAATGTCTTATGTAACTGTTATTAATCAAATGGGGAAATAAATGTTTTCTCAGTACTTTGGGCATCTTGCGTTCATGCTGAAAACTGATGCAGTTCTCCTTTCGACCACAAGAGGTCAGCAGAATCTAAACCAGAGACAAATATCCCACATCTCTCCCACTGGACCAAGTACTAACAAGCATGCTAACAAGCAGCTGGCTAGGGGCTAGTGGCTAACAACAGTTTCCTGCTAGATAACATATGTCTTCCTCCAGAGGACTCAATCGTACGGAGCCCCTAAAGGGACATGGTGTTGGAAAAAAATTGGAGATGGGAGAAAAAATTTTTTTCAAATCTTTTGCGTTTCCTAGCAAAACCTGTTGTGAGCTCGGACACACACTTCCTGTTTGATGTCCCGTTGGCAGTGTTTCAGACACGTACGTTAACAATGGAGCTGTTCTTAGAGTTTGTACTTGGACTCAAATAAGGCATGCTTTGTCAGTGCTTAGTTCAAGGAGTTCAGTAAAGTTGGCAATATATTCACAGTTTCGAAGTCGAGCTACAACCCAATTTTCCTCAAAACAAGCTTTATAATATACTTTGGTCTCTAAGAGCAGAGGGCTGAGAGACAAGTCTGAATAAGGGACCGTCTGCAAAGTGCAAAACCCAAAACTTTTTATATTATGAAAAATATTCAATAACTTCATTGTGACGTACTGTCACCAGATTCAAATCACACACCACTGCTCTCCTGCTGATTACAACACATTCAAGTCAAGTCAAGTGCATTTGTATGGTCATTCCTCTACATTTGAACGAGATGGCATTTCTTCAGGACCATGTGCAATACAGAACATTACGCAAGACTACGTAAGTGTTATACACAATATATATAGGCCTATATATATATATATATATATAAATATATATATATATAGAGAGAGAGAGAGAGAGAGAGAGAGAGAGAGAGAGAGATATTAACTCATGACAGTAAATCTAGAAGATGGAAAAAATAGATACACTGAATATGGCCTGTAAATTGTAAACATGGACTATAGTTATTTATGACATATAGCAACAATACTGGCAGAAGTTTGTAGTAGTACTGAGACTTACTGGGTTAGTGTGTGTACAATGATATTAATCTTTACTGGATTAGGTGTTCGACAAACGCAGATGGGTATAGGGAGGCAGCATATTACATTCATAATATGATTATTTATTATGAAAGAAATCAATAAGGTCACCGTTATTAGAAAAAAATATTCAATAACTTCACACTGTTACACAGTGTAATGCCATCAAATACAGTAGGCTAAGCAATTATCATGCAAAAGCTATGGTTGTAACTAGTATGTTAGCAAACATCATTTGTGTAAAGACCAGTGTTGGGGAAAGTTACTTTTAAAAGTAATGCATTACAATATTGCGTTACTCCCCAAAAAAGTAACTAAGTACGTTACTTAGTTACTTTTTATGGAAAGTAATGCGTTACATTACTTTTGCGTTACTTTTTCTCACCTGCATGGGCTTGTTTGTTTGTTTTTTAATAACAGCTAAAACAATCTATTTTTGCCAATTGTTAAGGCCCTTTCACATCAAAAGTTCAATGAATAAGCCTAAGGCTGAAGGAAATGCATATTTACTACTGTACAGTAGAGGGCGCCGCTCAAACAAACCTTTCAGCTGCTGCTGTTCTTGATTAAATAACAATAGGATACAGGAGAAGGAAGTTCAACACTCTTATTTCTAAACCTAATCTAAAGTCATTTTTGCTTATTAGTATGGTTGAATTAGATCATTGTAGGTCAGCAGCAAAGACATTGGTTAATAAAGTGAGATTAAATACATAAAGTATATTTGTGTAATTTAACATAGTTCATTATAAAACTTTTGCACAAAATTCTGAAATTGAGAGAGATTTGACTGTTTTTATTCATTTTGAGGAATACTGAATGTTTTTGTGCAAGTGAGATGAGTAAATGCATGTTAAATGCAAATGCACACAACACCTCACTTTATGTCTCTAAACATGGGGACAGGAGAGCTGTCAGTCAATAAATGTGAAAAAGTAACTAGCGTTACTTATTTGAAAAAGAAACTCAGATATTTTGTTGTAAATTGAAAAAGTAATGCGTTACTTTACTAGTTACTTGAAAAAGTAATCTGATTACGTAACTCAATGTACTTGTAATAAGTTACCCCCAACACTGTTAAAGACAGTGTTTCCCCTAGGTTTACAGCCTTTTTTTGGGGGGGTGGGGTTGGTTGGTTGGGAAAAATTGACAGACACAAACACTTAAAGGAGTCATGGTGTTCACTTGTTTCTTTTAATGGCCGCAGTGAATATATTAACTGCGAATATATTAAACCACTGTTTGTGTTATAACATAAAAGCAAGCAGATACTGCGTGCATGGTTTGGCATGACTGCGCGCAAAGTGCGCTCCCTTAATAATTCCTAAAAAAAATCATTGCGATCTCACACATCTCAGTTATTATCAATGAAGCTGACTGCACAATGAATCTTTCATAATATATACACTTTGTTTGTTATAATTAGAGGATTTGCCAGCATACAGAATTCAGCACTGAACAAAACGTCCGTTTTGAGCGGTGAGGAGCGTCTATCTTAAATGCATCTGATTGGCCATTGCGTTCAAGAAATCAACACATATGTCTGTGATTGGCTACGTCGCTCAACGCTGAAAACATGTTATAAAAAGAAACTCTGGACTGTAAATCGTTTCTATTTTGTTTTAGTTGTTATTGTTGCTTTTCTGCAACAGATGAATAAAAATGTATTCATTTTTATATGTTTTATTAATAGATATCTCTAGTTTGCGGGAGTCCCGCGAATCGTTTTATTCTCCCGCAACGCGCACACATAGAGTGAGTGCATTACGGCGCCCGCGCCCGCACTCGCACAAGTGTTTGCACGTGTGCGCACTCATTGGGATAGTTGTAAACGCGCAAACACAGACAGAAAAGAAATGCCATTTAGCTTAGTTTGTTTAATGAAATAACAAATTGTAATCTGGCGCTATAAAGAAAATCAAATCAAATTTAATTGATCTTCAAGGGGGCGGGGTGAGCCGTTAGGAGGGCGGGGCGCCCCCCTTATATAATGGTGAAATGGGAAATACTGAAAGAATAGACCTACTTATTTTTTATGTGCTATTACCTGCCAAACTAAGTGTTGTAGTATGACCAGTAGGTTGTCTATGTTGTCTACGTTACTATGATTGGAGTTACTACGAAGTTCGAATCTGTGAATATATTGCCAACTTTACTGAACTCCTTGAGTAAAGCACTGAGGACCGCGTGTCTTTATATTTGAGTCCAAGTTCAAACACTATGAACCGCTCCATTGTTACCGTACGGATCTGTCCGAAACACTGGTCAGTGTCAGGAAGTGAAATATTTGTCTGTCCGAGCCATCGGTCCGATCGAGCTCACAACGGGCTTTGCGAGGGAATGCAAAAGATTTGAAAAAGATTTTTCTCCCATCCCAAATTCTTTTCACCATCACGTCCCTTTAGGGGCTCCGTACAATTGCCCATTAAAGTGCCTTAAAATCTCAGGGCTACACTAAACAATTAAAACGAATAGATCTGTTCATTCTGAGATGTTCCCAATGTACAAATATGCCACAGAGATCAAGGCAAATGTTTGATGTTATTAGTTTTGATTCAGGCATCCAAGAACAAGTCCTTTCTTGCGATCTTGCATGGTGGAATCCCGAAATCTCAAAATGCTTGTTGAGCTCACAATATTTCAAATCAGCAACAAAATCTGACATGAATTTCTCCCATTCATAAGTAATTTGAGTGCAAAATAAGTCTTTGGTAAGTCTTTGTTTCTTAAAGGCAACAGCAAGCAGCATTTTGACACAAACACACACACACACACACACCACTCTTCATTTCCTGAGAACATAAATTTCTGTGAGAATGAACCGAGCGCAGAGTTCATGGTAAACATTACTTAAAGCATCATGCATTGCTGAGATGTGAATATTAACAACTGCAACAACACAACAAGTACACTCACATTATTTGAGGAACTGAAAGTTATGTTGGGTGAACTAATATAGGCCATCACATGCCCTCTAAAGTTTTAACACACTGTTATTGTAATTTCTGCCTGGTGACATGTCTTATTCAGTATATGGGGAAGTCTGGGGCTCGTCATCATAAGGGCTGTATCTCAGTAACGATAAGGTTTTCAGTCAATAAATGTCTTGTCTATCATTTTTTTTTAATGTTGGTTTCAAACTAGTTTTAAACAATCTTAAATTATAATATTTTTATTATAATTATTTATAATAATATTTTGCAAAAATTGAACTAAACCACACTGACATTCATTCATAATCAATTATACATTGACGGATGATTTTATCTGAAAGGTTGCACTGTGTTCTCAGGACAAGTGAACCCTTGTGGAAAAGAAGTGTTCTTAATTGTATTGAATGCAAAAGGGATTGTTGCTGCTTTTCATGAAAATGAGTTAAAGCAACACAATTGCTGTACATTTTGTTTCTACTTAATTTAATCGTGTCCAATCTATCTGTAGTTCACTAGTTTAGTTGAAACTAGATAAAAAGTATTTTGTAGCTTTAACAGAAACTGGGCTATATTTTAATCCGATCTATTTCTACAATATTTAGCAACAATACTTTTAAATAAAGTCACTTTTCTGGCTGAGCATAAGATATCATGATGTACATTGAGGATTTTGCAATTACCATGTTAATGGTTAAAACAAACAATTGTTTGTTAGTTCATACGACATGAGCTATTTTGCATAAACTGAGAAAAAAATACTTTTAACCATATAATTAAAAATAATTGATAAATAAATGTGTAACTACGTCATAAATTGTCACAAACTGCTCCGAGACACAAAGGTTGAGGATCCAAATGCAGTTTTATTGAAAGGGTAATCCACAATCGTAGTCGAAATAGTGATGAAGTCTTTACAAATCTTTTGTTCCAAATCAATGGTTCGGAGCGTGTATCAAACTGCCAGAGTCACGTGATTTCAGTAAACAAGGCTTCATTACGTCATAACTGTTTCGAAACACTTCGAAATTTCAATGGTTCACCGCTGGGAGCGATGATCTCTGTCAACCCATGAATCATGAGGAGTCACTGAGAACCAATGAACAAGTGTCTGTGGGTTTTACCTGATCTCTGATCAGTGTTATACATTTATAGACATTTATTTTAATTAGACATTAGTATAATTAAAATGAGGTTGTTAGTCTTATTGGCCTGTTTAGCTGAGCCAGGACAAACAAAACAAACCCTGACAATTGATAAAAGAACACGTTTACACATGATAATCTTATTAGATGATTGCATTTGAAAGATTTTACTTTCAGTAAAAAATTTGCAATAGATTGTAAAAGGTGTTTTTATGCATGTTTGGCCTGGGTTTTTGTTGCATTTACACTATTCTGACCACTAAGGTTCACCGTGGAGACAGGTGTCGGATTGTTTCGAAGCCTCGGCACAATATGGCACATTTGATTCAACTGTTTCAGTGTTTCACGAAGCCTCGATCTGCCCACCACTAAGTCGAAAACAGGCAAAGGTCATAAAAGATCCAGTGAAGATCCAAACAATAACAAACACAACAAAGCAGGGAACACGTGCAAAAGAGTAATCCACGGAACAGGCAAGAAATCGTCTTTGGTTACGTATGTAACCCTCGTTCCCTGAGTAGGGAACGGAGACGTTACGTCAGATGACGACGAATGGGGTTTCGCTTAGAAAGCCTATCAGCTTCGAGTATTACAAAACGAGCCAATGGCAAATAAATGCCATGGGTCTGCGGAATTTGCATGACGTAACTCCGCCCCACCTCGTGGCATATAAAAGGAGGACGCCGGCAACAGGCAGATATGTTTCTTCGCTGAGGAGCCAAGACTGAGCTCAGGCGATCCCCGCGGTACAGCGGAAAGTGGCAGGCAGACGTAACGTCTCCGTTCCCTACTCAGGGAACGAGGGTTACATACGTAACCAAAGACGTTCCCTTTCGTTGTCACTCCGAGTTACGTCGGATGACGACGAATGGGGTTACCAGTCTAATCACGCCACCTTCTCAGCTGTCTTCCAGTGCCCTGCGTAAATCGAGATCTCTGTCGTAGACTGGACGAAGGACTCCATTTATCACAGGAATACCAAGGTACACTGGGAAGCATATCCCAAGCTAGGGGAAGTATGCAATTAATGCCAACCCAGAGGGGGGGGGGGGACTTAGAGAATACCCATATGACCCGAAGGAAACATATGGAGAACACTGGGGTTTCCAGCCGCAGGTGGAATATTTCAACCCCAGGGGTGGCAAGGTGGCTTGCCAAGGGAAAGACACATGCTCAGAGAGGCTTACAGTGGAAATACACATGTGGGGGTCGCTCAGAGGAGGGACCATGCACACGGGAGGCACCTAGCCGACGCGCAGGCAATAGACACTAGCGCCGACGTCAGGAGTGCTGGATGAACTCAGGGCTTTCGTGGAAGCTCACCTGAAGAGAATATCGCACTTATCCAGTCCGTGGAGTGGAATGGCAAGCAAGCGAAGACACCTGAGCGGGTCCGGTACTAGCTGGTTGAAGCGAGTACACGAGAGGACACAGGCTCCACTCGGAGATTATAGAATCTGGCGAATGTGTTAGGTGTCGCCCAGCCTGCAGCTCTGCAGATGTCTGTTAGTGAGGCGCCATGCGCTAGAGCCCAAGAGGATGCCACACTCCGGGTGGAGTGGGCAGTCACACCAAGGGGGCACGGTCGACCTTGCTGCTGGTATGCCAAAGCAATGGCGTCCACTATCCAGTGAGACAACCTTTGCTTGGAGAGAGCCTTTCCCTTCAGCTTCCCATCATAACAGACAAAGAGCTGGTCTGAGGTCCTGATAAATTGCATTCTGTCTACACATGCGCGGAGAGCGCGTACTGGACAGAGCAGTGCCAAGGCTGGGTCTGCCTCCTCCGGGGGCAGCGCTTGCAGGTTCACCACCTGGTCCCGGAAGGGAGTGGTGGGAACCTTGGGAACATATTCAGGCCGGGGTCTCAGGATCACGTGAAATTAACCCGGCCCGAATTCCAGGCACGCTTCGTCAATGGAGAATGTGTGCAGGTCCCCTACCCTCTTGATGGAGGCCAGTGCAACCAGGAGCGCTGTCTTCATTGTCAGGAATTTAAGCTCGACTGATTGCAGGGGCTCAAAGGGAGCACTCTTCAGGGCAGTTAGAACCACTGAGAGGTCCCAAGAGGGAACGAGAGGAGGGCGAGGAGGATTTAGTCTCCTCGCTCCTCTCAGGAACCTGATGACCAGGAAGTGCTTCCCCACCGACTTACCTTCGATGAGGTCATGGTGTGCGCCAATAGCGGCAACATAGACCTTGAGGGTGGAGGGAGACAGCCTTCGCTCCAACCCCTGTTGAAGGAAGGAAAGCATAACGCTGATCGAGCATCTCCGGGGGTCTTCTCGGTGAGAAGAGCACCAGTTGACGAAGAGGTTCCACTTCAACGCATAGACGTGTCTCGTGGACAACGCTCTAGCGGAAGTGATGGTAGCCACACGATGGTAGCCACACTTCGAGCCGTCCAGGAGCCACACGTGGAGGCTCCAGAGATCGGGAAGAGGGTGCCACAGGGTGCCCCGTCCCTGAGAAAGGAGGTCCTTCCTCAGAGGAATGGACCAGGGAGGTGCTGTCGTGAGGAGTACAAGTTCGGGGAACCAGGTCCGGGTGGGCCAGTACGGCACGACCAGAGTGACCTGCTCCTCGTCCTCCCTGACCTTGCGCAGGGTCTGCGCAAGAAGGCTCACTGGGGGAAACGCATATTTGCGGCCCGGCGGCCAGCTGTGCGCCAGTGCATCCGTGCCGGGCGTGCCCTCGATCAGGGAATAATACAGGGCGCAATGGGTCGAGTCGTGAGAGGCAAACAGATCTATCTGTGCGTCCCCGAACTGGTCCCAAATCAGCTGAACTGACTGGGGATGGAGTCGAAATTCTCCAGGGAGGGGCTGAAGCCGTGAGAGCTCGTCGGCAGCACAGTTTAGAGCTCCGGGAATGAAAATGGCTCGAAGCGACCTCAGATGATTCTGACTCCAAAGGAGGAGGTGGCGAGCGAGTTGTGACATACGGCGGGAGCGTAGACCACCTTGACGGTTGATGTATGCTACAGTAGCGGTATTGTCTGATCGGACTAGTACGTTTTGACCCTTGAGCAACGCCCGGAAGCGGTGCAGGGCAAGGCGTACTGCCAACAACTCGAGGCAATTGGCATGCCATAGCCGCTGGGGTCCTGTCCAGGAGCCCGCAGAAGCATGTCCATTGCACATGGCGCCCCAGCCCGTGGTGGAGGCATCTGTTGAGACAACAACATGCCGGGAAGCTCGTTCCAGGGGGACACCCGCCATGAGAAAACTGAGGTTCGACCACGGGGTGAAGAACTGACGGCAGGTCGGAGTAACTGGTACCATGGTACCGGAGTAACTTGTTGCCATGCCCACCTCGGGACTCGCTCGAGGAAGAATGGAGACATGAAAGTAGGCGTCCTTCAGGTCGATCGCTGCAAACCAATCCTGGGGCCGTATGCATTCGAAAACGCGTTTGGCAGTGAGCATCTTGAACGGCATCCTGTGAAGGGAGCGGTTCAGTACGCGCAAGTCCAGGATTGGCCGTAACCCACTGGTTTTCTTGGGGACAATGAAGTAGGGGCTGTAAAAGGGACTGGAGGGACAGTCTCGATTGCACCCCTCGCCAGCAGGGTGGCAATCTCTGCTCTCATGATGGGGGCATTGCCACCGACCAAGGTGGAGCGGACTCCCCTGAAGCGGGGAGGAGACCGTGCGAACTGAATCGCATAGCCGAGCCTGACGGTCCGCGCGATCCAGCGGGACAGTGAAGCGGAGTAACTGGCGTGGACGGCATAGCGGCCCGATGTGGGGGCACAGTTAGCAACCACGCCCTGGCAGAGGGGGCCAGGGGAGAACCAGGCTGGTCGTCCCGCGGGGGCCTGCTCTGCCAGGGGTCTGGCGAAAGAGGGGGACAAGGGCGAAGCGGTCCGTAGACGGCACGCTGTGTCAACTGCCTCCGGGACAGAGGGGGGCGAGGAGAGCACGGCTTGTGGGCGGCGCTCTGTGTCACCCGAGAACTCTGTGAGCTCAGGGAAGAGGGGGTCGTTTCTGTCATTAACCACTTTAGGGTGCTGCTCACCCATGGGTGAGCAGCGGGGAGCAGAGAACAAAAGATTCTCCCCCAGCCCTCCACTGGGGGAAGGAGTGGTCCTGCTGCCATCTCCTGAGAAACGACCATCATCCCTGAGCAGCCCGTCTCAGGAGCGCCGCTTACCCCAGCGTTTAGCGGGGGGCGGGGCAGGAGAGGGCTGTGGCGACTTCTTGCGGCTTCCTCCGCGACCGGCCCTGGGTGGAGGCTGCTGCATGGTCCGGGCGGGAGGGGCGGGAGCCGCAGGAGGGCGCCCTCGGCGGGAAACAGGCTGAGGCGTCTGCCCGGCCGGGCGGGTGGAGGCAGCAGCGGGCCGGCGGGGCAGAATGTGCTTGATAGCCTCGGTCTGTTTCTGGGCAGTTGAGAACTGTTAGGCAAAATCCTCAACTGCACCGCTGAAGAGGCCGGCCTGGGACAGGGGGTCGTTGAGCAGACGGGTCCGCTCGATGTCCCGCATGTCAGCCAGGTTCAGCCACAGATGTCTCTCCTGGACCACAGCTGTGGACATCACCAAACCCAGGGAGCGCGCGGTAACCTTCGTCGCCCGGAGAGCAAGGTCGGTCGCGGCACGCAGCTCATCGAAGAGCCCTGGGTTTGTCCTACCCTCGTGCATGTCTCTGAGCATCTGGGCCTGGTAGACCTGCAGAGTGGCCATAGCATGCAGTGAAGCAGCCGCCTGTCCCGCCGCTCTGTAAGACTTTGCCACAAGGGTCGACGAAAATCTAAAGGCTTTGGATGGGTGCTTAGGCTCGCCCCGAGAAGAAGCACTCTAAGGACATAGTTGCATGGCAACAGAGCGGTCAACCGGGGGAAGCCCAGTGTACCCACGGGCAGCTGCCTCATCGAGGGGAGGAAAGGCGGATGAGACCAGCGAGCGGTCCCGAGAAGACAGGGGGGTCTTCCAGGACTTCGAGATCTCATCATGCACATCCGGGTAGAAAGGTATTGGGGTTTGCCGAGGATGGGGGTCGGCAGCCTTACCAAAAAAAATAATCGTCCAGCCGTAAGCGCTCAGGACAAGGTGGAGGCCTCCACTCGAGTCCGATGCTCGCGGCTGCCCGGGAAAGCATGGCCGTCATCTCCGGATCAGACTCGGGCACAGCCGTATGCACACCGGAAGGTGGCAGCTGTGACGAGTCGTCACTTCCAGGAGAATCAAACCCACCTAGTGATGCTGCAACAGACATGGCATCATCCTCTGTAGCTTCAGTTGAAACACACGGGCCACCAGAGGGGATAGACCCGTGTGAATCAACTGTTCACTAGCGGGCATCGTCATTGAAGAGGGGGGCTGGGGTCGCGGACACAGAGTCGGCGCCTTGTTCCAGACTGTCACCCTCAGGTCACCCAGGCCACCAGCCGAAGTACAGGGGGTGGATGAGGGGACTCTCACTCTTGCGAGTTCACTGAGTCTCGACCTTAATGACGCGATGGTCATGTTCCCACAGAGAGAACATGAGTCATCCACGAGCGCTGCTCTAGCATGATCAATGCCCAAACATACTAGACAACGCTCGTGCCCATCAGAGTCCGATACCAATCTGCCGCAACCAGAGGTACACGGGCGAGGCATCTTTAATAAGACGTGCCGCATGTAAGCTCTTTTAGTGAGAGAAAACTCAAGTGTTGAGGCACCGGGGGAGACACGCACTGTCTGGCAAACCACTGCAACAGATAAGCAGGAAGCACGCGCTCGCGTAGATCGCCGTCACACCAAAACTCGAGGTACTCGTTCGTAAAGCTGACAATTCAGAGATGGCTTGTGGAGAGAAGAATAAACTTAGCTCCGAAGCGAAAACATATCTGCATGTTGCCGGCGTCCTCCTTTTATACCCACTAGGTGGGGCGGAGTTACGTCTTGCAAATTCCGCAGACCCATGGCATTTCTTTGCCATTGACTCGTTTTATAATACTCTACGCTGATAGGCTTTCTAAGCGAAACCCCATTCGTCGTCATGCGACGTAACTCGGAGTGACAACGAAAGGGAACCAAAAACCATGAGACATGGTTCTGAGACATGAGACTCAGAATTGCAGTTTAACACTGAACAAGACTTTGCAGGGAATGAATGAGAAAACTAGGCTTATATGGGGTGAGCTAAACAAGATAATGAGACACAGGTCGATGTGATAATGGATGATGAGTCCGGGCAGTGAGTTATGGGAAATGTAGTTTGAGAGGGAATGACAATAGTCTGATGTGGAGCCCTCCGTTACATAAATACTAATGCACTTTACTAATAAATAAGTCAAATGTCTCCCTAATAATTGACTATATTATGTGATAATATTATTTCCTTATGTGGCCTATCTTCATCATGTTGTGAACTTGTGACAAATAGTAGCCTACTTAAAGACACAGAGGTATTGGCATTTAATGTCAAATATAGACCTACATGTATTTAATCATTTTAAATCCTTCACCTCAGTGGCGTTTAAGCCAATGAGACATTTGACAACAGAAGCATATGATGGAGAATACGGTGAGATGTGTGTGATATATCTGTTGTGATGTGGTGAACGAATATTATTAAGTGTTTATCTGCTAAAAACATTGACGCCCATGCGTCGTGGCACTCTCGTGAACTCACATCAGAGGCCCACACGGAAGAAAATGAATAGTTGAATAAAGTCGTTTTTTGTTTTTTTCGCACAAAAAGGATTTTTGTCGCTTGATAAACTTAAGGTTGAGCCACTCTAGTCACTTGGACTATTTTAATGATGTCTTTACTAACTTTTCTGGGCCGGCAGATGCAATTACCTAGCAGCCTATGAAGGAGTGAGACAGCTCTCAGATTTAATCAAAAATATCTTAATTTGTGTTCTGAAGATGAACGAATACCTTACGATGACGAAACCCTCAAGCTGCTTTTCTGGATCCGGGCCAATTTCCACCAGGCCACCGACCTCCCAAACACCGACGATCTGAACTGGAGGAAATCCATCGGCAGGTGTTTGGTGAGCATCGCGTCCCGATCCAGAAAACAACCACCATCACCAGCAGCCTTTGAAATCACCGCACCAGCTGAATGTCCTCACGTCATGCCTGTCAAGCCTGAGCTTCTTCAAGTCACGCCTGCCCAGCCTGAACTTCACGCCATGTCTGAGCCCTCGTCTCCGGCCAAGATGACCGCCGCCACGCCCAATCTAGAGTCTCGTCCCGCCGAGACCACCCTTCCAGAGCCTCGTCCCAAGATGGCCGCCTCGTCGCCCAAGCTCCGAGCGGAGATGGCCGCCGCTACTCCTGAGTCTGTTCCTGAGTCTGTTCCTAAGTTCCCACCCAACCTCCCTCTCCCGTTGCCTCTCATCATCTAGCCGTCATCCTCATATCCTCTGCCGGAGGATATGAAAAAAGTGGGAAAAAATCCGTTTGAATGTCCGCTGCCATATCTTGTCCTTTTAATAGTTAAGGGGTTTTCAGGGTTCCCACGGGTCCTTGAAATCCTTAAAAGTTTGTGAATCTGAAAAATAAATTCAAGGCCCTGGAAAGTTTTTGAAAATAAACATGCATAGATACAGGTCCTTGAAAGTGCTTGAATTTATTTTGTGCAAGAAGTTTTCTGGAAAAAAAATCAATATTATTCCCTCCGGTCCGCTAATGTGTTATTTCGCCAACATTTCGTGGTCTATGAATACTAGCTTGCTTGATTTACGTTAGTTACACGCATTTATGCATTACGTTAAGTGTTTCCTGTGTGAGGTACTTTGTGTTGGACGTTTCCATGATGTTCACATGTGCACAAAACTGTTACGGTGGTAACTCAACTTTTCACAGACATACCTGAAACATTGCAAAAAACAGCTGAAACCGCTGAAACGATGTAACCTTGCTCTCACTTGAAACTTGTCCCCCCATTAAGTCCTTGAAAATTGATGGTATTGGACCTGGAAAGTCCTTGAAAGGTCCTTGAATTTGAAGTTAACCAAGGTGTGGGAACCCTAGGTTTTCCCTTGACACGCTATTCATTTGTCAGTTCCTTCTTGCTTTTCAGTGTTCACAACAAGTTTCAGTCCTTTCAATATAAAAGTCTTCTCTACTGACTGACTGACTCATAAAGACAGTATTTGCCGCCATCTAAAGGCGAAACAATGTAACTTCTGTTGCTGTTAGGGGAAGAAAGGCTTTTAGTGATTTTACTTTATGAATATTGGATTGATACATATTTTTTGGGCTTTAATATTTGTATTGTCTGGTAACTGTTTTATAATAGGGCTGCACGATTAATCGCAATTTCGCCAAATCGCATGCGGTTTCATTGCGATTAATTGTTCAGTCCTATTTTATAAGTAAGCAATAAGGTACCTTTAAGGCTAGTGCAGTGGCATAGTGCAAATCCACGGGTAACCGCAAGGCCCTCCTTAGTGGGGGTGGGGGTGATTTAGCATACTTGTTTATTTACTTATTTATTAAATAATTTACTTGATTTTATTGAGATATATGAAATGACGCGTGCAAAATCTAAATCTCTGTCCATCATTTTGCCAGCAATTGTTGACAGGGGTATCACTATCATTCAGGGCTCGACCGAATGCTTGGCCTGGAACAGGTCCCTGAGCCTATACTAGAATACCAGGAGTTGTGCGAAACAGCAAACAATAAAAAAAATAACGCAGTCAGCACTGCACAGTCCTCTGTCAGATGATATGTTGTCAGGCTCTGTCGGTAAAACTCAGAAAAACTAACTTTCCTGTCGTGTCAGCCGTTAAAGTTCACCCAAAAATGAAAATTAGCCCATGATTTACTCACACTCAAGTCACCCTAGGTGTATATGACATTCTTCTTTCAGACGAATACAATCGGAGTTATATTAAAAAATATCCTGGCTCTTCCAGGCTTTATAATGGCAGTGAATGGACGCTACTGTTTAGAAGTCCATAAAAGTGCATCTATCCATCATAAAAGTCCTCCACGCATCTCCGGGGGTTAATAAAGGCCCTCTGAAGTGAACTGATGCTTTGTGATAGCCGAACGGTAGTACTGTGTACTGGTAAGCCTGCCCCTCGAAGGCGAATCTGAGAAATGGCACTGTCATTTCGACCACGGCTAAAAAGCGCAGGGGTCTGCGAGCAAACTGTAACTAGTAGCCTCGTTTTATTATGTTCAATACCCATTCTGATATACCGAGGATGGCCTCCCAGGCCTCGGACCGCATAGCTAGGGGTTGAATGAAAACTGGAGACGGGCCGGTGTGTGATAGGGACCCGGCCGCCCAGCTGTCTTATGCTTGCACTGCTGTGTGAACAGTGCTTATGCTTAGGGGCTTGTGCTTTCAAGCGGGCACACCTTTCATCACATCTCCAGCGCAAACTGGAGGAAGAACTGATACTGAGTGAACAGTTTTTATGTGTGGGGGTGCATACTTCATAGTTGGTACACGCACTACATTCATTAGAGTCCCAGCATGAGATGGAGGAAAGCTTGATACTGTGTGAACAGTGCTTGCGTGTAGGAGTGCGTACTTTACAGTAGGCAATTGAGCTACTCTTACATCTCCAGCGCGAGCTGGAGGGAAACAGACAGAAAAGTGCTCTTTTCATGTTTTATTTGTTGCTCCCAATCGCACTTATGCTGCACTTAGATGGGGGGTGGGGTCAAAGTTGAGCACGACCAATCCCCGTCTTCGGACGCTGCCAAAGAGAGTGAGTCACGCGGGGGCGGGGCCGGCGTGAGCTCGTCTGCTTTGGTGAAAAGATAAAGCCAAGTGACACATAGCCAGGATTCGGACTCGGGTCTCAGGCGCGAAAGTCTTAGATTTTAACTAACAATAGAGAAAATTCTCACTTAGCAGAGAATGATTCATGCAGGAGCGGGGCCGGTGTGGGCTCGTCTGTTTGCTGCATAAGCACAGGAGAAAAAAAGTCTCTCTATGTAGAATGTCAGTCACGCGGGGCGTGGGCGGGCCGGGGCCGGCGTGGGTTCACCTGTTTTTGAACGCTCATTAATCCTCTAACCCCGCAGTTGTGAAATGGGAGGGCGCGAGGGGCGGGGTTGCTTTCTGTATGTAAGGAAGCTGGCCGCAAGCGCAGTAAAGAGAACAGCATGTCCTAGTGAGAACAGCCGTTGTGAATGTGAGTGAATGCAGTTTCAGCGTGGCTGTATCCCAGGCAAGAAAACACATTCATTGTTTCCTTCCGAGTCATGTAGACAGTTCATACATGATGAGCAAGTCGGACGTAAAAATGTGCTGTACTTATTTCACCTGCTGTCAGAGCCGAGATTCAAACGCAGGTCTCTAGCGTGGAAGTCTTCGGTTCCACCACTGAGCCACAGGTGCGGGAATGACGTAAGACAGTTAGCGCAAGTACATAGGAAAACGGCATGTTCTCATCCGAGAACAGCTGTCGTAAGAGATGCAGTTTCAGCGTGGCTGGTTTCCAGACCAGTGTCCGTCTGGGTCATGCAGAGAGCTCGAGAGGGCTCTGCATGACGCGTGAGACAAAGCGAGGCACGTAGGAACTGGCCCGGCGTGCGTCGCTCGTGTCTGTCTGCTCTGGCATCACTTGTGAGCGTTGCTTCTTTTTGGGCGGCTCGATTAAAAGGAGAGAGGGAGCGGGAAGCGCGGGGTCGTCGTCGGCAAAAACAGCCAGTCAAACCCGCAGGGTGGGGAGATCCATCTCGTCACATTCAGGGCAGCTGCCCTTAGCGAGTGCAGCTTCAGCGTGATCCCGGCCCAGGCAGGGAGCACAGAGGATGTGACGGTCTCCGCTATATAGGGCCTCTGCATGAGGCGCATTCAGTGGAAGGTATTTGAAACAACGCCTGGGAATTTACTCTTTTAGAAAAAGTGTGACGCAGCGGCGAACACACTAATGCTTAAGAATATAGCGTGCTGGATGGCTCAGCGCAACAGCGGGCTGAAGGCGGCGTCCAGTGAAAACCAGGAAGCCGGCATCCTCAGAAACTGCAAGGCAGTTGAAGGCTTTTCGACTATTAAATCCGCCAGTAGGTGGCGGCAAGTCACTGTCTTTATGAGTGAGTCATTCATTTATCAGAAACGAAGCAGGTGGCTGTAATTGAATGAATCATTGACTCTAACAATTTGTTCAAAGCCGCAGATTCGTTCACAAACACTGTTGTGGCTCTCGTTGGAGATATTATTTTGCTGCAAAAAATCTGTTACATTTGAAATCGTGTGGATATTAGTATAATGTGATCAACATTAAACACAGGAACTCACACAGGGTATGTTTTTGTATCGAAGAGAGTTTGAATCGATCTCTTGTGTCCATATTTGTTCTTTGTGCTAGTAAGTGCTAAATACCCACTTTTACAAAGGTACATTGTCGAGAATGGCAGTATAGTGCGATATGTCAAGACAGCATAATCTGCACGAAACATAGGCTATCATATACACGCTGCTTGTGTGAATGCAGTCCGTTTTGACCCAAAAAAATTAGGTAATTTGATCAGATGTAGCTTATTTATGGCATTTTACCTGCTAGAAATCCATGCTAAGATTTAATGTTATTTTAAGGTGGAGTAGACTTGAATGAACGGCAAAATTCAGTATTTTGTTTGTGTACACCCTTCTGTCACCTGACGTACCCCTGTTTGAGAACCACTGCCTTAACCTATCTTTGTAAAGCGACCTTGGGTGTTGAAAAGGTGCTATATAAATAAAAATCATTATTATTATTATTATTATTAATAACTACCCAAAAACAATACAAACTGCAGGATACCATTGCTCTGTGAAAAAGTCAGTAATTATTTAATGCCAATATTAAAAGTTTGAGGCATTCTTATAAAAAAACAAACATATTGCACAAACTTTCCATTTGCATTTGAAATTGAACTCAAACTGTGTAGTTACTTTCTCAGACAGGTGCTTCATATCCCTCACTTCGATATAACTGTCCATGCTGGATCTGTCCCCGTTGTTTTAAAAAGTAAGAATGGTAAGCACAATAAGGCATTAGCATGACCACAGACATCTAGCCAGACCTTTCTACTGTACCAGCTCCGAGAGAAGCCTTGCACACTGCTTCCCTTTATCGCTATTCTCTAGCCTGCTGTCTGAAAGATATTTTAGCGCTCTGGGCGCTAAAAGAATCGCCCATAGCTGACTAGATTTGAGCTCACTGATTGGCTACAGTTTATGTCAAACATTTATATCTTACGTGCACACATCTGGTGGAAAAAGCAGACATCTAGAATTTCTATCACATTTTCACACTGGGTGCATTTAATATACCAAACACACAAATATAGCCAATTTGTATACATAATTTATGTATGTCTTTACTTATGTATTTCTTTATGGGGTGGGGGCCGGGTGGGGTGCACTAGCGCCCTCTCTTGGCCAGCTCCCCTCTCAAACCCGACAGAAAGTGAAAGTAAAAACTGTTGACTCTGAACTGTGAATGTTCTCGAGGAGAACTGAATCTACATAACGTGCTGATAACGGTAGGCTATAATATAACTTTTTAAAAAAAAAATTATTTCTCTTGTGGCCCATTAGTAGCATAGTGAAAAATGAGAAGAGATGTAGTTTGTGTTAAACAAGTTGCTTTTGAAAAGAGGAAGCAAATCTAGCTAATCTTGTATTTTCCTCGCAGCTCGTCCGTTATGTGATTCTCTATAAAAAGATTAATCCAACAAGTTTCGTGAGTACAGTCGCGGCTGACCATAAAACCTCAGTAAATGCTAGCATTTTCAATGACATTCTCTGACTGGTGTACACAGTATAGTAGTGAAGTAGGCTACTGCATTTTTTTTCTCATTTTTTTTTTTCAGTTTGACCCCAAATATGAAACTGTAACTTAAAGATCACTTTTCTGAAAAATAAAGAAGGCCTAGCCTATTGGCTAGTTGGTATTTATTTTACAATAAATTATAGTTGAAATAGGCTAAGTAAATTATTAGCCTATTTAGGTATGATGAGGATAGGGAGATTTTTTTTGTTGTTTTCGCTTGTCTTTGACAAATACTTGAGTCGTTGTTTATGTTGCATAACAGATTAGAGCAAAGACACTTGGCGTGGCACATGAAACTGTTAGTTGAAAACTCATGCCGGGAGTTTGTGGTGAAATCAACCCGTTTCAGCAAGTTATATCTGAAGAGCTTGAAGGATTATTAAATGTGCTTTTTTAAGAATGCTTATCAGTTCTGTCGCAATGTTTTCATGAGGTAGGCTAAACTTTTTTTTATTTTTTTTATTGCTCACACAATATCTGAAACTATGGCTCCATTTCTTAAAACTACACATCTGTCTATCTATCTATCTATCTATCTATCTATCTATCTATCTATCTATCTATCTATCTATCTATCTATCTATCTATCTATCTACACATACATACATACATACATACATACATACACTGAATATGCATAAAAGCCAAAAAGTGAACATTATTTCTAAAGCGCTTTGTGTGTGTGTGTGTGTGTGTGTGTGTGTGTGTGTGTGTGTGTGTGTGTGTGTGTGTGTGTGTGTGTGTAAATATGGCATGCCATTCAGGAAATCATTGTATATATATATATATATATATATATATATATATATATATATATATATATATATATATATATATATATTATATATACAAATTTTCTATACATCAAAGAATACCTAAATCATCTAAACAACCCATTCCAGGTGATAGCCATATCTGAGACCTGGCTTACTTCTGAGAAGGGTGATTAATTATGATTGATATGGTTATAATTAAGGATGTCATTGGTGCAATTGTTAAACTGTTAACTCATATTTATAATTTGTCTTTCAAAACAGGTGTATTCCCAAGCAAAATGCTAAAGTCATACCACTATATAAAGCTGGACAGAGAAATTAATTCACGAATTACAGGCCATTGCCTCACAGTTCTCTAAAATATTAGAAAATTTTTATGTAATTAGATTAGATAATTTCATTGAGAAGCATGAATTATTAGTTGATATTCAGTATGGATTCAGGCCAAACAGATCTACATCAATGGCATTAATGGAGTTAATTGGGGACATGACCAGTGCTATAGATAACAAGAAATATGCAGTGGGAGTATTTATTGATTAAAAAAAAGCTCTGTTAATCAATAAACTGGAAAAGTCTGGTATCAGAGGAGTTGCATTAGATTGGATGGAAAGTCACATAAGTAACAGACTTCGGTTTGTTCAGATAGGGGATTACAGAGCTTGGGTATCACCTGTGGAGTACCACAGGGGTCAATATTGGGTCCAAAATTATTTATTATGTACATAAATGACATATGTAGGTTGACTAACCTCTTAAAATTTGTGATTTTTGCAGATGATACTAATATTTTTGTTCTGGGTAAAATCCTAATCAGCTTTTGGAGGTGGTCACAGCAGAAATTAATAGGCTAAGTTAATAAATTGGTTTCACTTAAATAAATTATCGATAAATGTAGATAAAACCAAACCCCGTTTGGCAATCTTAAAACTGTCACACACGTAAAAGTATTGATCAATAATGTCAAAATAGAAAGAGTACGTGAATAAATCGTTGGATGTGATTCTGGACGACAAAATCTGTTAGAAACCCCATATCAATATGTTAGAACAAAAATAGCGCAGAGTATTGGAGTAATGGGGAAAGCAAGGCATGTATTGAGTAAAAAAGCACTTTATTGTTTGTATTGTTCACTTGTGTTGTAGAAGTATGAGGCAACACCAACAAATCCACCGTGCACACATTAAGCACAATACAAAAAAGAGCAATTAGTTTAGTAAATAAAGTAGGATACCATGAGCATACCAATTTACTGTATTTAAAATTGCACACTCTAAAGTTTAATGATCTGGTTTAAATTTAGGACTGCACAATTAATCCATAAAGCAAAAAATATTATTATATTATTATCTGGGATATTATTTGAAAGGGGATTTAAATTTGAGACAACATAGGACTCGGACAAAGCTCAAAAGTATGTGTATTTCTATTTGTGGGGTTATTTTGTGGTTGCTCAAACCCAACAAGAAACCCCTGCTCAAACCCAACAGGAAGTGAAAGTAAAAACTTTTGACGCTGAACTGTGAATGTTCTCTCAGAGACGAGGAGAGCTGAATTTACCTCACGTGCTGATAACGGTAGGCTAGCTATATAATACATCTGTCTTCATTTATTTTCTTGATATTTCTCTCGTGGCCCATTAGTAGCCTAGTGAAAAATGAGACGAGATGTAGTTTGTGTTAAACAAGTTGTTTTTGAAAAGAGGAAGCAAATCTAGCTAATCTTGTAATTTCCTTGCAGCTCGTCCGTTATGTGATCCGCTATAAAAAGATTAGCCTAATCCAACAAGTTTCGTGAAAACATTCGTAGGCTACTGCCTCTTTTTGTTCTTTTTTTTCGGTTTGACCCCAAATATGAAACTGTTTAATGATCCCTTTTCTGAAAAAAAAGCCAATAGACTAGTCGATATTTATTTTACAGCACATTATAGTTTAAATAGGCTAAGTAAAGTATTCTCCTATTTGGTTTGATGAGGATACGAAGCAATCCTTTTTTTTTTTTTTTGCTTGTCTTTGACAGGTAGCTACTTGAGTCGTTGTTTATGTTGCACAACAGATTAGAGCAAAGACACTTGGCGTGGCACATGAAACTGTTAGATGAAAACTCATGCCGGGAGTGCAAATCAACCCGTTTCAGCAAGTTATATCTGAAGAGTTTATAGGATTATTAAACGTGCTTTTTGACGAATGCTTATCAGTTCCGTCGCAATGTTTTCATTAGGTAAGCTAAATTTATTTTATATTGTCTGGCATTTTCCCATTTTCATTGACATTTTCTTGTAGTGCAATGGTATTAAATATCCGATAGTATGCTAAACAAAATGTTTAGTACATCATTTGACATTGTAAAAGTTAAATAATTATAGCTGAACTGTAAGAATCTTCTGCTGTATCTTGTATTTTTTTAAAACCCGTAGCCTATATTTCATGCAGGAATTTGAACTTGCTACACTGAAATGGCTTGTTGGTTTTACAAGAAGCTTTCATTTGTTAACATTATAGTTACAATTTATATATATATATATATATATATATATATATATATATATATATATATATATATATATATATGTATGTATTACCAAAAAGTCAATATTATTTCAAAAGCGCTTTCTGTGTGTGTGTGTGTGTGTGTGTGTGTGTGTGTGTGTGTGTGTGTGTGTGTACATATGGCATGCCGTTCAGGAAATTATTGTATTTATAATATGAGGTGTGAGCAGAGGTGGACAGTAACGAAGTACATTTACTTGAGTACTGTACTTAAGTACACTTTTTGAGTATATGTACTTTACTTGAGTATAATTTTTTCTGGAAATGTTTTACTTTAAAGTGGTGGTTGATTATGATTTCACTTTTCTAACTTTAGTTAGTGTGTAATGTTGCTGTTTGAGCATAAACAACATCTGCGAAGTTACAACGCTCAAAGTTCAAAGCAAAGGAAGATATTTGCTTTTAAAGAAATCATTTTGTTAAGGACTACAACCAACGGCTGTTAGGAACTACACGACATTCTTCCCGGGTTAGTGACATGACTAAAATTTAACAGCACACACAGCACACACACACACACACACACACACACACACACACACACAAACACACACACACACATGCGCACACACACTCACACATGCGCGCACACACACACACACACACACACACACACACACACACACACACACACACACACACACACACACACACACACACAGGGAAGCAGCAGCTCATTTGCATTTAAAGGGACACACACAAAACGACACGTTTTTGCTCAGCCTCAAAAACGGACAATTTTATCAAGCTGTAAAAAATAATCTGTGGGGTATTTTGTATTTTGTAGCTAAAACTTAACATACACACTCTGGGGACATCCGAGATTTATTTTACATCTTGTGAAAGGGGGCATTATACCACCCCTTTAACTTCACTACATTTGAAAGACAAATATCATAATTTTTTTCTTGTATAAGCCTACATACAACAATAATAAAACAATGCATTGACATTTACTTTTCACTTTTGATACTTAAGTACTTTTAAAACAAGTACTTCTGTAGTATTACTTACGTAAAAATCGGTTGTAACAACTTGTACTTGTAACGGAGAAATATTTGAACAGTAATATCTACTTTCTCTCAAGTAAGGAAGCTGTGCACTTTGTCCACTTCTGAGTTTGAGTATATTTCAACCTTTATTTTACCCGGAAAGAAGACTCACTGAGATTAAAATCTCTTTTTTCGGGAGTGTCCTGGCCAAGATAGGCAGCTACATTTACATAGACAATTTACATCAAAGTTACAACACACAAACATAAACAAATCTCATTACATAAATAAAAATATAACACACAATTTACACATTACATTTACACACAATTAATTTACTCTGATGATTATCTAATAAATTTTTAAATTGACCACAAGATACTAAATCTTTAAACTTCATCTCAGTCTGGAGAAGATTCCAATCCGATGCTGCGGCATATTTAAAAGAGGTTTTACCCATCTCGGTTCTGGCAAAAGGCACACACAAATTGTAGGTCAATTTAGAACGTAATGAGTAATTACCAGGTGACTTTTGTTTAATAAGACAACAGAGAGGGGGTAGGTAACCCAATATAGCTTGGTAAATCAATTGGTACCAGTGCTTTTTCCTTCTAATACTTAACGACGACCAACCAACCGTTTTATATAGATCACAATGGTGTGTGGAAAATCTGCAGTCAGTTATAAATCTCAAAGCACCATGGTACAGAGCATCCAGAGAGACAAGAAGGTAAGAGGGGGCGTGCTGATATACTACATCCCCATAGTCGAGAACTGATAAAAAGGTAGCAGACACTAGTTTCTTTCTCACATTAAATGAAAAACATGATTTGTGTCTAAAAAAAAAATCCTAATTTTTTCTTACGTTTTTGCCCCAGATATTTAATGTGTGACCCACATTAAACATTCCACATTCATATGGAATGAAACTCTGAATATATGGAATGACACTTGAATATATACAATGAAACTATATATATATATATATATATATATATATATATATACTGTATATATACAGTAGTCAACATTTTAAGTGGATTAAAAAAAAAACATTCAAGGTTGTCCTAAGTCAAGTATATATATATATAATGAAAGTGCAAATTTGACAGTACTTAGAGAATAATGTATTGCTAGTTGTATTCTTGTTATCAGAGTGATATTCCATGACTTCTTGCCACTTTTGCCTTTGGCTTGCTCAGTTGGAGATATTCAAATTAATTAACCACTCATACCATTGATCAGCTCTACCAAACTAGGATGTCTTTTTTTCCAGTAATAAACAAACATTGTTAAGTTGTTTTGATTGATACTGTGAAGCAGCTTTGATACAATCTGTATTGTGAAAAGCGCTATATAAATATATTTGACTTGACTTCTGAATTCCATAACTTTAAATATGGCATTCCTGAAATTTTCCAATACTTTTCTGAACTACAAAACTGTTTTGCAACAGCGGGTCATAGACCAAACAACACATACAGTTTGGAGGCAACATCCCGTCCCGTCATCTTGAGGATCATTTTTTCATTATTGCAACATTCTTAATGCTTATGTTATGAGTAATCGTGTTCGTCAAAATGTTGCTGAAAACATTATGCATCATTATCGAAGGAATTTATGAATCTCTCAGAGAGATGTTGGCTGAAATAGGACTCCAGGTAGAAGCTGATCTGCAAGTGCATGGTATGTACATCTGGAGTGCACGTTCTGCATCACTTGTAGACAGCGGCTTCTGTGGAGCTCCCTGTGAAGTGAAGGCATGTTTCTTTCTCAATTTATGTTTGCCGCTTTGCGTCGGGGGTTTATTCTCAGATAACAACCGGCTAGATGTACATTATATACACATAGTATATATACTGTACATACATACATACATACATACAGTTTAGAAATAAAGTTGACTTTCTGACCTGACTTGTATGCATATTCAGTGTGTGTATGTATATGTGTGTATATATATATATATATATATATGCATACAAGATACAATATAGATTGTTTCGCAGCAGATTCACAATAGTAACAAATTCAAGCCAAAAGTGTCATTATTTAGCTCAAGTCACTTTAGCATTGATTCAGTTCAGTTCAACTGTAAAATTCATCAATTTTGCATACATACTCTATATACAGTGCATTTGTGCACATACGTGTGACAAACTCATGTACGCTCCACTGCACACTGAACAAGCAAAAGACACAAGATAGTCGTGTTGTACATTTTTCACATCTGTGTACAGTTTGGCGTGTAGGCCTATGTGTTTGGTTAATAATTTGATGACATAAAAACAATCTATTATAATAATCCCACAACCCAACCGCAAACACTCAAAAACGCTTAAATAACACACAATTTCTACACTTACCCTCCCAGTTCAATCCTATGCTAATGCACTGCTGAGTTACAGTTCATGTTTTAGCTAAAGTCCCAACACTTATGGAAGTGTATAGAACACAATCAAATTAAATTGTGACAAAATAATCAACAATTGTGTTGCTTCAGCTCATTTTAAAACAGTAAAACAACACAAAAGTCTGACTTCTTTTGTTGTGGTTATTATGTGCAAGAGTTCACATCCCAGCCACAAGTACATTTGTCCATTAAAGCCAAAAGCTTTTTTAGACAACCATAAATGTGTGTTTTCTTTCTTTTCCCTAGGGAAACGCGATGGAATATGACTGACTGAAGAGTGAATCAAAAGCAATCACTTTTAAAATGAGGATTATACAAGTGATCTGTGTTTTGGTCATTTTTATTGTCATACTTATGCTGTCATCCGAAGAGATCTACTTCAAAATCAAACAAATCTACTTCAAAATCGAACAGATCTTCTTCAAACCCAAACCGATCTACCCCAAACCCAAACCGATCTACCCCAAACCCACACAGATCTTGCCCAAACCCAAACCGATCTACCCCAAACCCACACAGATCTACCCCAAACCCACACAGATCTTGCCCAAACCCAAACCGATCTACCCCAAACCCACACAGATCTACCCCAAACCCACACAGATCTTGCTCAAACCCACACAGATCTTGCTCAAACCCACACAGATCTTGCCCAAACCCAAACAGATCTTGCCCAAACCCACACAGATCTTGCCCAAACCCACACAGATCTTGCCCAAACCCACACAGATCTTGCCCAAACCCAAACAGATCTTGCCCAAACCCACACAGATCTTGCCCAAACCCACACAGATCTACCCCAAACCCACACAGATCTTGCCCAAACCCACTCCTCAGGCTCCGAAAGCATGTGGCGTTCAAGTGAAGGATGATCCTGGGATTAAAGTCGGGAGCCTTCACACATATGTGATCGGCTCTTATATGGATCATCGTTTCGGAGAACACATAAAGATGATTGTCATCGTTCTCCGTGATGAGAAGGTGACGTACAGGTGTGTGATGTGCTGCGAAGGGAGGAACGTGACTTCACCAGCCGAATACACAATTCACTACGACCACTTTGGTTTTGAGTACGGCACTGCTACTGTCACATGCCAAATCCATAGCTCGTGTTCGACACCGACGCATGTTGCGTTAACAGCCAGTGAGATCTCGGACAGCATAACATCCTTCCAACCCATTAGAAACAGAGACGTTCCAGCAGTCTTCCCGTATTCATTTACAGTCTGCATCTCTGCCATGTTTGACTACAGTAATGTGCTGGGTTTAGTCCAGGCGATGGAGATGTTCAGACTGCTTGGTGCTCAAAGAGTGGTGATATATAAAACCAACTGTGATTCAGACATACAGAAGCTTCTGGACTACTATGTGAAAAGTGGTTTTGTGGAGATCATCCCATGGACGATTAAAAAGCACATCAAAGTGTCTAGTAGCTGGAGGAATGATTTATCACCCGGTCAGCTGCATTACTACGGGCAAATTCCTGCACTTAATGACTGTGTTTATCGTTACATGTACCGAAGTCGCTATGTGGCTCTACATGACATGGATGAGTTCATTCTGCCTCTCAAGCTAAAGAACTGGACGGATCTGTTGCCTGAGCTTGAGGACATTTACGGCACTAATGTGGGCTTTGAGTTTGAGAATAATGTATTCCCTTGCACTGCAAAAGCTGATTATCAACAAAACAATTGGAAAAATGTACAGGGAATGAATATTTTAAATTGTATAGAGCGAGATCCCAATAGTGACGACAGTTACAAGATTATAGTAAATCCTCGGCTAGTTCTGAAGGCTACTGTACATGGCCTGCTGGAAACTGTGAAACCTCGACCCTGCACAGTAAGAGTGAAGAACTCCATCGCTCGCATGTATCACATGAAATCTTCATACCCAACAAAAACAAACCTTGTAAGAGATGATCATCTGAATGACTATGCCGGAGATCTTATACCTGCTGTTTCTAAAGTTCTTCAGGACTGTGGATTCATTAAGGACTAAATTGTTGCAAAGAACTGTTTCATGTCAGTAAAAAAAAAAAAAAATATATATATATATATATATATTAATAAACTATTTTTAAAAAACCAAACAAGTGAACCAATGCCGTCTGGAGAAACCTGAATGGACAGTCTGTAAGAGGTCAATTTTGTTTTAAGTTCCTATAAACGCGATTGAAAATAAATTGGCCTTTACACATTCCTACAAGTTAAATAGATATTTCTCTCAGATAAACAACTTAACTTTTTTTATATAGCATTTGACAACTTATGACAGCCACAGTCTAATACAGTAGATTCCCCTTTTGAAACTATAACAAAAAAACTAAAAAAAAACAGTGAACAAATTATGAAAAGTGTGTAATTTCTGTTGGTGCATGAGAGCAGTGTTACTGTTCCTGATGCCGAGTCTCTCTAACCGTTTCTCATCCATATCGCTTTATATTACAGCATTCAAAGGATCCGATACGTTTTCCGGTCTCGATCATATGATGTTATTCATGTATTAACATCAGTTGATATTACTCACAGTTGCTGCTTTGCTTTTCATAATTACAACTTTATATTTCACAATAAAAAAAATTAATTCAACTTTATTGATAAATAATAAAAAATGCTGAAATATTTTTATTTTATTTAAATGCTGGAAATTTAAGTGTGATGTGCAGTAAAGTATGATTGTAAATTATGTTTGTGATCAGTGGAATATAGTGCTTTATAATATAAATAATTAATAAATATAATATAAAGCCTTTACTTCAACATGACACATGCATGTGTTAGTATTTTTTTCCTGCATAGCTTCGTGACTTCAGTACAGTATCAGTTAGTGTCAAACATAGCGCATGATAACAGTCACTCATACTATAGCGTTGGCTTAAAGCCTTAAAGATCAGCAAAGGTTAAAATACCTTTTTTCTGCTTTAAGCTTTTCTTTTTTCTCTTGGCAGTGAGTAGATTTGAAATTGAAATTACAGCTGTAAAACTAAAACAGTGAAACACATTTCTATAGACGGATAGAAACTGATACGGCTTTTCTGAGCAGCGAGGTGTCATTTTTCTTTGTCATGCCTTTTCTTGCAAATTAAAGCACTACTTTAGGGTTTAAGGCAAGACAGCTGAACAGGGTGAAATTTTTAACTAAAGGTTATCCACATTCTTTCCCCGGTTGATTAATCATTAGGCAATGTAGGCTTCATAAAAAGCTAGGTAAACATTAACTCAATAAACATTGGATAAAGCCAGGTTAAACATTCTTCTTCTATTTTGCTGACAGTGGGGATCTTTGGATACCTTTTTTTGAATCTCCATAATTCATTAATTGATGAATTCACTTTAGTTGTCTTTACTCATTCTAGGACTGTTTGGCGATCCTAACAAACCTTTTCGGGGTAATATGCTGACATTAATATCCCAAATGCTTATGTTTCTGTAGCCAACATCAGTTTTATCACCCTTTACCACTGGTTTCTGTTGAGGTATCACACTGTGAAGACACAGAGCAGTTATTATCAAGCAGATTTCAGCAGAATCAGTTATTATCATTATGTAGATGGTTGGTTGATTAACATAAAACTAGTATGCTTAAAATCGATTAAAACTTTACTTCGTAAATCCACATTTATTCATTATTAAAATAACTTCTATAACCCACAGTAATATACAAACTAGCCTTGAATTCAAAACTCCTGAGAGCAAGTTTATTTCATGTACAATTTATGAAAACTGCAATTGATCCTGAAATGTATGAAGCAAGTGTGTTTTGTAAAATCCTGCATGAAGCATGAAGGTCTGACCTTAAGACTCTTTATGCACCTGTTACAGTGGCGACAAGAAAGAGCGCTTTTACTAGTTTAAAAGCAATCCACACACACAAACACACACACACAGTTTGTGGTTAGCATGACAGGAAATCGGCAGTCATAGCATCCGGACAACACCCTGTGTTTGCAAATAAAGACATTGACATTAAAAAAATAAAATACAATTACACTGTACATTATACAAAACAAAACCCGACAAAAACTCCTAGAAATGTACAAACCAAAAACATACAAAAGACAGCTGGGCAATTACAGTTCAGATAATTCATATTGTGCTATGATGAGGCTGCACAACACGTGTCCATTGGTTTATTAATACATGTGTGCAAATAGGCGTATGTGTCTATGGGCTTTTGTTCCTCTACGGTTGCTCTTATCTGACCAGGTGGAAGGTCAGCCAGTACATGAACACGGGCTGTGCGGCAGCGATGGCCATGGTCAGGTACATTCGCAGCTGGTTTTTGGCTCCTCGCACTAACCGTCCCTCCGCGGCGGCCTCAGACAGGATCTTTAACCGCAGTGTTCGAATCTGTCAGTGAAACAGAAGGAGGATCAGGAGGCGTTACAGAGCCTGCACAGGTCAGATCCTAAATGACAACGTAACAGGGTGCCCACACTTTGGTTAACTTCAAATTCAAGGACTTAATGGGGACATATTTGTTGTGTCCAACAAGTTGTTTCATGCGTGCGTGAACATCCATGACAACGTACAACACAAAGTACCTTTTTTCTGGCACAAAGTAAATTGAAGCACTTTCAAGGACCTTTATCTATGTATGTTTATTTTCAAAATCTTTCAAGGGCCTTGAACATTTTTTTCAGATTCACAAACTTTTAAGGATTTCAAGGACCCGTGGGAACCCTGGTAACTGGAATCTGCTGCATAGTTTAGAGATTTAATACATAACTTCATTCAATACATATCAATGTGCCGTATGAGTGAATTCAGACAGCAACAGATGTTGTAACAGTATATTTTTATATAAACTTAGGTTACAATGGATGGAAAGGAATATTATAGACTACTATGCGATTTTTTTAATGCATGTAAAATAATAAAAAATAAATAAATAAAACCATGCAGTGTTTTAACTGTACTAGACTCACTGAGACTTGTTACAGCACTTGTATACTGTTGTCCTCTTGCTGGTCTGATTGCTTCTATTGTTCTCCTCAGTTGTAAGTCGCTTTGGATAAAAGCCTCTGCTAAATGATTAAATATAAATGCATTTGATAGAGGTCTCTTCTGCTCACTAAGTCTGCATTTATTTGTTAAAAAAAGCAATAGTTGTGAAACATTATTACAACTTAAAACAGCTGTTTCCTGTGTGAATATATAGTAAAGTGTAATTTATTCCTGTGATTAAAGCTGAATTTTCAGCATCATTACTCCAGTCTTCAGTGTCACATGATCCTTCAGAAATCAGTATAATATGATGATTGATGCTTAAGAAACATTTAAGATTATTATCAGTGTTGAAAACAGTTCATATTTTTGTAGAAAAATATTTCAGGATTCTGAGAAGCATAGAAAGTAAAAAAAACAGCATTCTTTTAAAATTGATTTTTTTGTAACATTACAAATGTCTTTACTCTAAATGTTTATCAATGTAATGCATCCTTGCTTAATAAAAGTATTAATTTGTTTAAAAAAAATCAGGTTGCATGCAACAGGTGAATGTGTTTTGATCAGACTAATAAAAATGTCATGCTTGTGTTTTTAATTTCCAATTTGCTAAAATCGTCCAATAATGCAAATCTTTTGACGGTTTTTCTGAACTAAAACCAAGAAACAACAGAGACATGACGACTGGCCGTTTGAACTTCAGCAAAATGATGAATATAACGCTTTACTGTAAAATACAGCAGCTTATGAAGCCATCTCTCAATACACACCGTAAAGACAAAGATAGAGACGCAGCACCACAGCAGTGTGAGGTAATATCCCGTCCGGCCAAACAAAAGTCCTGCCACGACTCCCACGATCATCCTGAGGACACAAACACCAATGACACGTGCTTTGAAGAAAATGTACATTATTTGCTATATATTCAAAGTAATGCACTGTACAGCCATACATAGTTCATATGCTTTTCTTATCAGGGAGTGTTTGTTTTAAAACCTTTTAAAAGCACACAGATGATAAAGCTGGCAATTAATGAGTTTTAGAGTAAACTAGACTAGTAATACTAGTTATATCCGGTATGAGGACAATACTGGGAAACTGTACACAATTAAACATTAAATGCAAATTACATTCATTTCACTTTATTTTTCTGTTTCATTTTAATTTGTAGTTAAAAAAAATGTAAAGGATATGCAATTGTGCAGCAAATATTCCTCAATAGCACCACCTAGAGTCAAAAATACCAGCCGAATTGGTTTGACTGCAGATAGATGATAGATATGATATTGTGTGAATCTAGGGTAAACAGAGAAGAACCAATGTCCTCACCCAACATATTTGTATCCAGAAAAGGCCACCAGGTCGATGGTGGTGAGGTCAGTGTTAACGGTCACCAGATAAAGACTGAGGAGCACAGCCAGAACCTCGATGATGAGCCACACCAGGGCCGAGCTGGCCTGGATGCCCAAAATCTCTGGAGAAAACCTGAAAACAAGAACAGAGAAGCAAAATCAGGTCGGGAAAAAAACAAGTCATGACCAAAAACAGAGAACAGTGAGTAACAGGAGGTCAAGAGCCGTCAGGACAATTGCAGGAAGTTCCCCTTCCCTCTGAAAGTCCTGCATCATCAAAACTGTTCCTCTCATGACAATAGATCTGATAAATGAAGCTTCAGGTCCATTCTGTGACTTTTAATCATTTGGACAGGGAATTATACATATTTAAAGCCTCTATGAAATAAAAAATAGACAAATCTTGTTTTTTTATGGAATATTGCAGCGTTCAATATAAATTATGTATCCACGCACATTGTTTTTATTTTTTTGTATTTATGTGTCTTGAATCAGAATATCTTTCATCCCTCTTGTAGCATCTCTTCTCTTCTCTGATCACGAGGGCGGAGCCTGTCACCTGTCACTCACATGACATTCACCAACTGCAAACCACAACCATCCAATCAACTCGTCCTGGAAAAAAATCAAGTCCCGCCCTCCATTTGTTCTGTTCCAAAAGCTGTTTCACTGGGATATACGGCACAATATGGAACAAACATCAATTTGAAAATGTAAATATAATATTGTAATATAACAAAAAGTAATAATAGCAATTTTATTTCATAGGGTGATATGGAAAAACTAAAAATGTATCAGCTAAAATGTAATCACTGAGCCAAAAGTTCCTCTGTTATTGAAATCCTTTTTAAGGGCTCAAGTGTAAATCTTAGCTAGCATACTATTTATATGTTTAATTTGTCTTCTAACAGCCTTGGCGTAAGCATTTCATTCCCACACAGTTGAAATCTCCCAGTATCTGCTGTAGTTTAGAGAAACTGGCTCTTACCGGTTCTGTGTGCCCAGAGCCAGTCCTGCAACCAGGACATACGTAATGAATCCCATCACTGCGGAGCCAGAGCCAAACAAACACATACAGACGCATTCAGTGAACAGTTCCATGACAGTACACTTCCCCATGAATATATTATAAGATCCTTTGAACTTTTTAATAGCACATCACTCAGTAAAGTTCATGAATTGAAAGATATTATTATTGTTATAGAATATGGCTTGGAGTCGTACCGGGAATGTACAGATCAGGGGCGTTGATATCAAACCGTGGTGCAACTGGTGTATCCTGCTGATAGCTCACCTCCCAGTTCTACAGAGAGAGGACAGAAACACTCATTCACTAATGCAAACCAAACAATAATTCTGTCATCATATTCAAGTTACCAATAACTGTCATATATATATATATATATATATATATATAAAATGACGGCACCCATTGACTTCAATAGTATTTTTTATTTCCTACAAAGAAAGTCAATGGCTACTGTCAACTTTTTGGTTACCAACATTCTTTAAAATATCTTCTCATGTGTTCAACAGAAGAAAGAAACAAATACAGGTTTGGAACAACTTGAGGGTGAGTAAGTATTGACAATTTTCAATTTTTTGGGTGAACTATCCCTTTAAGAAAAAACACTATCTAGAGCCGTATTCGGACAGTAATGGTTTCTCATGCTGACGTCTGTAGAAATGAATTTGCATGGCACCTCAGTGCTAAAACTCATGCATTCGGATGGAGGAGCGAGTTCTGTGATCCTACGAACCCAGGAACGCCCTCACGTGGTCAGTCGTATGATTGTCTGCTGTAAATAAAATGTCATGTGCTTGGAATAGTACGGATAAATTCATATTTAATTAAATAAAATAAAAAACATGTCCTATTTATTATGTTAAATCTCCTCTTTAAAAATTGGAAGATAGACATGCTTGAAATGGTTTTCTCAAACCATTTTTATCTCAAAATGATGGACGACATTTTAAAAATATGATAATTAGCAGAAACAATTTAATGCAGCCTCTTATTTACATTAGGTAAACAAAGGTGTTTGGTTTATATTTTAATGTATAATTGTATTGGCCTAATACATTTTAAAAACGTACTGCTGTAACGGCCTATTTCAAATGTTTACGTGCTTTTTTTCTTTTTCTCCTGTCGCTGAGGTGGAGCGGTGATGAAATATTGTTCCTGTAAATGCTTCCCAGTATTTTAGTAATAAAAGGGTACATATTTCAAATGCTTGCAAATTATGTGAAGTGCAATAGTTATGGTGTTACGCAGTGGTCCAAAGGGATTTAAAGGGCAAATTTTGAATTAATTCCTATGTAAACTCAGAAATGTGGATTCAGACGACAATTAAATGACCTCACGACCTTTTTTCAATGAGGCAAAAATATATCTTTTAAAAAGATATTTTAAAGACTGTTTTAAAACAGTCAAAAACTATAGGTAATTTGGCAGAGGATTTTTACGCGGGTGGTGGAAGAAAACACTGACGCCAATAAAAATCACTGACTAGCCCCTGTAAATGTTGAAAATACCTTACGTCCCTATTAGAAACAATTACTGTCCGATTAGGGCTTAGGTCTGTAAAGATGGTCTTACTTCATGCATGTAGGGAAAAACCAGCAGTCCAAGCTTCTTGCCAACATAAACCGTGTCTACTGCAAAATAGTACTTTAACTTAGAGATGGGGATGAATCGATCCAGCTGTGGACAAAAAAGAGAAACAAGTTATTTAATCCACTACAATAAAATAACAGTTAATCACAATGCATAATGCGATATTCATTGCAGGGCTGCAGCGTTGATTCTGATCCCACAACCCATAACAACAAGATGAGCCTTATTTCAACAGAGCAATGATCATCACGTGCTCTTCTACACCACAACAAACACACATCCTAGCTCATATATGATCGAATGCACATCACACAGCTCATGATCATTTACACTCGTTGACAGCTATCACATACGTTCTTGTCCATCATCTCTTTGCCGTGGGAGGCGAGACTGCTGCCGTAGGCCATGGCGAGGTTAGACATGGGGTCCGACAGAAAGGCCTGTCCTGGATACGCATCAGGCCCTTTCCCCACATCACCGTGACCGTGATTGTTCACCTCTGAACTAGTGTCATCAAATAACGAACTGGGGTCCCCTGAAGGGCCTCGCATCCTGATCTTCGGCTCTAAAACACAAGAATCATATCAAAGTCAGCTATCATCCACATGACATAAACAAATGACTGAAATGTCCACAGCACATAGTCCCAAGTAGTCAGACAGGCTTACTATGGTTTATCCACTAACCTTAAGGGTGATTTCAAATCATCTGACATGTAGAAGTCTGATATTTGATCTATTTAATGTGTGTAAACAAGCAAATAAAGGCGGAGGTACAAAGAGAAAACAGAGCAAGAATAAAGATTCTACTAAATTAAAAGAAGAAACATGCCTGAATTTGCTTTTGCTGTGAATACACACTTATTTAACAACCGAAAAAAGCACACAACTGGCCAGATAATATTAATATTAAATGAAATGTGTGTCTTAAATGGCATTTCATAACTAATCACAAATAATCACGTACGTAACTTACGCTGTCTGGACCCACTCTGGTTTAAAAACTCCATCTCTCCCCCAAAATAAGGTATCTTTACTTAAATAGTAAGGTATTAAAAGACAAATATAAACACTTATCAACACATTTAGAGTTTAGACGTCTAAACGAGAAGCTGCCGGTAGCGAAACTAAAATTAGCATAGCTAAAATAGCAGGAGAAATCGCAGCAGACATCACTTCCGGGTCAAGTTACGGATTAGCTCAGGATTGGACCGTAGTGCGATGACGTCAGAATTATCTGTGTCTGTAATAAGCATTTTTATTTATTTTGGCTTTTGTTATATTGTTTTCACGTTAATTATATATATATATATATATATGTTATGTGTGTGTGTTTTTATAAAAAATAATATATAAATAAAATATTTCGAATAATTGTATGGAGGCTCGAAATGCCACACAAATATATCACGGCGTGTTTATTGTTTTGGAGACATTAGTATACTATAATGTATAATCATTTAAAGATAAAAATTTCGAGGACAGAAGCCTGACATACAAAAGTACGTTTACACCAGCAATTATCACCATTTCCTGGGCGATTGACAAAAAATTGATAAAATAAATAATAATTAAAAAAAATCAAGCTATTTTTGAGGAGGAGAGAAGACGAAGAGAAGTCTGATCCAATGTGTGCTTCAGTGTTAATACGTTTTTTGAGTTTGTTTCAGATTAGTTAAGATAGGAAAACTATCACATCCACCACAACAACATCCAAAGCAACGGAAGATATTCTAAATAAAGGCTATAAACGATTTGAATACAAATTTGCGATATTCACCACGATTATGCAAACAATTTTATTTACATGTTTTAATTATTACAATATAACAAAGAATGTCCAGCATTTGTGATTAAAAACATTCATCATTTGGAATGTGCAACAAAAATGCAATATTTACATAGCAATAACCTGGAAAAGACAATCTGCTAAATCGCATGATTGCTGGATATACTTTAATCAGTTTTTTTTGGTAATAAATTTACTTTCACAATTCTTATGAGGAAAAAAATATGGGTAACACTTTACAATAAAGTTTCATAACATTAGTTAATTTATGAACTAACACGAACTATGATCAATTCAGTATTAAATTAATCATTGTTAACATTAATTAATAAAAATACAGCTCTTCATTGTTTGTACACGTTAGTTCACTGTGCATTAACTAAGGTTAACAAACACAACATTTGATTTTAATAATGTATAAGTAAACGTTGAAATTAACACTAACTAAGATTGATAAATGCAGTTCATTATTAGTTATTGTTAACTAATGTTAACTAATGAAACCTTGTTGTAAAGTGTTGTCAAAATATAAAAAAGTGAATACATTTATATTTCTTGTGTGAGATGGTCAACAACTCACAGCTGTGTAAATAGTGCATGATTCAGTGTGAAAAAAAAGATTATTAAAATGTGTGTTTGTTTGATTGATTGATTGATGAGTATAACTTGTGAGTGCAGTTTACTTAATCATATGTTTGTTCTATCTCTCCATCCATATAGTCTAATATGATATTTCATTTGTGTCCTCATTCAAAAACAAAACACTGGTTCTCTTCTGGTTGCAATACTCACAACCGGCGCAACGTCATAGAATGTCTCTGAACAGATTCATGCTCACTTTTAGGGGAAAATAAACTAGACTTCCCATAGACTTCAATACAAAATAGCGACACAAAACAACGTCCGTACACAGCCGACAGGGGCAAATAACTAAGATTAAACATATCAAGTAATTATATGTCCACCCTGCCTGCCATAGAGCGTGAAAGATGCATCAACAAACTTAATTTGGTCAATTTAAAAACATGTCCCTTCATTCTCCCAGTGTCAAATTGGTGTAACAACCCCACCCAGTGCCCAGAGGAGTAACAACCCCACCCAGTGGCCAGAGGAGTAACAACCCCACCCAGTGGCCAGAGGAGTAACAACTCCACCCAGTGGCCAGAGGAGTAACAACCCCACCCAGTGGCCAGAGGAGTAACAACTCCACCCAGTGGCCAGAGGAGTAACAACCCCACCCAGTGCCCAGAGGAGTAACAACCCCACCCAGTGGCCAGAGGAGTAACAACCCCACCCAGTGGCCAGAGGAGTAACAACTCCACCCAGTGGCCAGAGGAGTAACAACTCCACCCAGTGGCCAGAGGAGTAACAACCCCACCCAGTGGCCAGAGGAGTAACAACTCCACCCAGTGGCCAGAGGAGTAACAACTCCACCCAGTGGCCAGAGGAGTAACAACCCCACCCAGTGGCCAGAGGAGTAACAACTCCACCCAGTGGCCAGAGGAGTAACAACTCCACCCAGTGGCCAGAGGAGTAACAACTCCACCCAGTGGCCAGAGGTGTCTTACCCGAACATTTACTAGTCGTACCGCATACATTATAATATATCTTATAATATATATAACCCCACTGGGTGGGGTTGTTACACCAATTTGACGCTGGGAGGATGAAGGGACATGTTTTTAAATTGAAGAAAATTAAGTTTGTTGATGCATCTTTCACGCTCTATAGCAGGCAGGGTGGAGATATAATTACTTGACATTTTTAATCTTAGTGATTTCTTGAGTTATTAACGACTGCCGGCTGTGTACGGACGTTGGTTTGTGACGCTATTTTGTATTGAAGTCTATGGGAAGTCTAGTTTGTTTTCTCCTATAAAGGGGCTGTGACGAAATCGACAGTTAAGTTCCCGCATGTGCCGGTAGTATGTATGTGGGAATTTCCAGTTCATCATAATTTTATAGTTGGTCATTTTAAATGATAATATCCATTTTTTTTTGTCAAATGGACAGTTTCTCTGTAAACAGTTGTATTTTTGGTCTGTGGTATCATTGTCTTTCACTCCACTGCATGTTCATAATGCCCACACACCACCCCAACATCCTCGTCATGAGAACAGTTGTTTTTGCCCAGTTTGGCGTGTTTGCAGTGTAACAGAGTCCGTTCCGTTCCTTCACACTCGACGTCGTCCAGCAGGATCCTGACTTCGCTGGCTCCCGGTCCGAGCTCTGCTCTCTTCGCCACGCGTTCGACCACGGGGAATCCCAGCTGCCGGCAGACGACCGCCGCGGCCTGAGTGTTGAACATGTCGTCGCACACCGTTCCCCATTCGCCACGTACGAAGATCTCGACCCGGCCGCGGTCCTTCAACCCGTCGGCGCTGACCAGCCTCACTGTCCCGGAGCGGGGCCGACCCCTGCGGTCTCCTTTCCTCCTGGGTTTCCCTCTGCCTCGTTTCCCAGGTCTGCCTGTTTGGTTCTTTGCGGTGGGTTTGGGTTTTGGTGCCGGGGTCCAGTACGTGGGCCTGGCGGGGGCGTTGGGTTTTGATGCCGGGTTCCAGTACGTGGGTCTGGCGGGGGTGTTGGGTTTTGGTGCAGGGGTCCAGTACGAGGGCCTGGTGTGGATGTTGGGTTTTGGTGCCGGGGTCAAGTACGTGGGTCTGGCGGTGGGTTTGGGTTTTGGTGCCGGGGTCAAGTACGAGGGCCTTGCAATGGGTTTGGGTTTTGGTGTCGGGGTCCAGTACGAGGGCCTGGGGGGGGTCAGTGACCGAGGGGTCGTGTGGAGAGCGCGTGGACGAGGCGTAGAGTGGCGGACTGTGGTCGCTGGTGCTCGCGGTCGTGGGGTTGAACTGGGTTTGGTCGGTTTTGGTTTGGGAATGGCAGTCGTTGAGGGTTTTTTGTTAATCACAAACTCTGTGGAACAAATCAAACAGAGTCAAAAAAAAATTAGCTGAACAAACACCCTTTCTAGCGATTGCAATTGCGATTCCTGTGCTTGTTTGTAGGGCTGCACGATTTGGCCAGATTTTTGTGATTATCAATATTGTTATAAAAAAAAATATTTTATATGATAATAAGGCAAGGCAAGGCAAGTTTATTTATATAGCATATTTCATACACTTTGTTAATTCAAAGTGCTTTAGACAGAAAGGAATTAAAAATCTCAAAATAAAAGCAAGGAAAATTTGTTCTGAGGCTTGGTCCCCAACCTCGAGTTTCATGTTAAACTCACTACTCTACCACAGACTCAGTCATCAACATGGTCTCATCTTTCAATTTCACAATTAACATTTCAGAGTAATTTATGTTTGTAATAATATTAACAATTCACAATAATTTCCCATTAGTTAATGTTAGTTAATGCATTAACTAATAGTTCATGTCAGCTCAGCTCCATTAGATAATATTTGCAGATACAACTTATGATTTTAATAATGAATTTTTAAATGTTTACATTAACATTGACAAAGATTAATAGATGCTTTAGTATTATTTTTCATTGTTAGTTAACGTTAACTAATGTAGTTATCTAATGTGAACTAATAGAACCTTATTGTAAAGTGTTGCCATAATAATTGTATTACTTTTATTATTACTGCTAATTAAAAATATGAAAATTATAATATAATTATACAAAATATGAAAATTAATAAATAAAACAAATACGAAATATTACTGTTATAATATTTCACTGTAAAAAAATTCGAATTTTAGGAAAATTAGAATTTTATTTTACATTACAACTGTAAAATTACAATACTAATGTTTAATTCCTTTACTCTTAAATGTTAAACTGTCAAACTTTTATTTTGTCTGTAAACAGCAGGGGGCCCTTGGAGCTTATCTTTAGTTTATAAGCGCTTCTAATTTTTAGAATATGAAGATGCTTGGCACATGTTGTGTTTCCAAATGCACGGTAAAACTACTCAAACTCAAAGCAGGTTCATGAGGAGCAACATTTACTGTGAACCGAGTTGCTGAAAACACCGGCAAATCAAGAGCTGCTCACGTGTAAATTAACACAGTGCTGCACTTCAGTCTGAAACACGCAGCGCATTCATGTCATTCAATCACAGCCTTCGCGATTTGATAATCCATATATGCACTAAGCCATATCACAATTTTGGTTTTATTTCTCTTAATCGTGCAGCCCTACTCAAATCTCACGCCTATAATGGGAAGAAGGAGTGTTTATTTACCTTCTTTAGGACTGAAATGAATCAGTTTGCCCTTAATGTTGACTGGAGTGGGCTTGAAGCTGCATTTGCCTGGAGGGGCCCTCCTAAATAGTGAAGAAAATGTCCAACTGTTTATTTCACAGCTTTTAACAGTAAGTACAAACATACCTTACACCCAGGGCCTAAAACTAGCTTTTTGCCACACCTGGCAATGGCCCGTGACTTAAGAAAATTGACCAGCCACAAACTTTTTTCATTAAACTGTCAAAAAAAGGCAATTATGACACACTCTATTCCTATTTCAATACCAAAGCTAAAACTACCACCCTAACTAAACATTATTAAGGACAAGTAAGAGTAGTTTTCAGGTAGAAACATTGAATAAAGTTATCAAATGTAAAATAACACTGCATAGTCAAGTTATTCAGTCAAGATCAGTGAATGATTTTGTTCCTTTGCCTTTTGTTGTTTGATTAACATTAAAAATACAGACATCAGCATAATTATTAGGCTGCTGTCACTTTAAGACTATAGCATGGATCCAATACACTGATACTGGTATACATCTTTCTCTAATGTTTACGTTTGTTTAAGCCATAACCGGTTATGTTTACTTGGATACTCCCAGAGACGGGCATTTTTGATAGATTTTTTGTGAATTTGTCCGTTCAAGAGCAAGACGACGTGAAATAGAGCTCAATTCAGTATTTGCTTCAGATGTTTGCGCACACAAAACTTTCCATACAGCTTGCAAATAATGAATTGAGGCTTCCTGAACCACTGAGACCTCGCAGCCCATTGCTTCACCCAAAGGTTCATTACTCGAAGCTTCATTCAGCATTGCTCACTAGTGACACCTAGCTACTTTGCAAAGAAGTAGCAGACAAATGAATTAAGTCTGAACCAATGACCAAATAAACCTGCTCAGACTTATGATGTCCGTATGGACCCTTTCATTTGCAATAATAAAAAGACCTGAGCAGACATTTGTTCATTGCCTGGGTATAAAATATGTATCTTTCTCTGTCTGAATTTACTTGTGCAGAGACAACTGTCACACACACAGTTAATTAATTATTCATAAATTGTTTGGATGGTGACAGTATGAACAACAAAATTGACACTGTGTTGAGTGCAGTGCTTATGGTGGAGGGAGTGTAATAAAGTAAACTGCAACAGAATAGTCTGGGGTGGGAAAAGTTTTGTGCATTGAACGGTTACTAGTTTTAGTGCAGTGTTGTGCTTATGGGACTGGGGATTTAGAGGAGCAAACTGCAACACTGCAGTTCGGGGTGGGTGATGGAAGGATTACAAAAGATTTTTATTGAGAAACAAAAATGTTTTCAAGTGTGTTGGGGTTTAGATGATTCCTCTTCTTGGACAAAACCTCTCCAGCCTTGGAAAATATCCTTTCACAATGAACAGAGGATGCAGGGGAACATAAAAATGCCAGTGCCAGCTGCTATAACAGAGGATACTGATGCTTCTGTTGAGGCCAGACGGGGGAGGATCTCCTATTTCTAGCTGGCTCCATTACCAGGAAAAAGGAAGAGTCGCAAAAAGCAAACAAATCCAAAAGGGCAATCCAAAAAAAAAAAAAACAGTCCAGATCCAGCAATCCAAAGCAATCCAAATAATCTTATCTAATTAATATAACAAGACTATAATATAGCTAGCCTAATATAATCAATAATAACAATATGCTATAAGTATTCTAACATGATATAATATAATAATATACAGCCCTAAACACATAAATGACACAAATTCACAATGACAATGAGAGTTCTCTAACTCCATACAAACCGGCATAGATATATACACTAGATATCGCGTTGGCTACGGCAGTTCATTGGAAGAATGCGTCAATAGAGCCGCCATCATGGAACATGGAACTCCTCTTTAATGCATCAGCGTCAATGTAGGAAAAGGTTTAACGGAAATAAAATCACCATAAATCGTCATGAATGTGATTTCTAGTTGTTTTGGTTAATTTCAACGGTCAGACATGTATTTATCATTTATCATTTATCGAGTCCAGAGAAATTTAAAAAATGTACAAAATTTCACATTCTTGTGAGATGTAATCCCTTGCTGTCTGGTTTTTAGATTTTGTTTGTGTGAACATCCATACGCAGCACAAAAGTCCGGCATCATCCATGAATTCAGCGTTACCTAGCTACTTCCTATGACAAGACCCCTGTTCCAAGATGGCGGCGATTTTGACGCATGCTTAGAACCCCAAGGCGACATCTAGTGTATATGTCTATGACAAACCGAGGCCTCGTTTGTCATTAGTCACGTGAATTTCACGTTAACAACACAAGCCTCGAATCACGGCTTCAAATGTCACATCACTAGCGATTATTAATTGTAGGCCCTGGTTACACACATAATCGAACAACAACAACAACAAAAAACTATAACTATACACATCAGAGAGAATAAATGACAGGATTTTTATTTTGTGCAAGCTATTCCTTTAATATTGCCCCTAAATAGCACTATCACTATATTTTCATTTATTAATTTATTTTTATATATTCTAAGAAGCATTTTGTTATAATCAATATAGACAATCAGATTAGGCAGGGGAGGAGGTTGTTGTTTCTACTACAGCTCTGCAGTAAATTCAGTATAAAAACCCTAACTGTGAAGTTTTATTAAGTGGATGTTAACAGAACTGTATCCCCTGTCTAAAGTCTGTGACAGTATCAATACAGTGTGTGTACCTCGAGGGATCCACTATCTTATACACCACTCCGGCTCTGGCCGTGGCACTCGCCGCTCCCGTCGCTAGGAAGTACAGCTCACCTGAAACACAGACACACTCTTAGGGAAAAAACGGTTCAATGGGGTTCTTTATGCCAAAAAGGTTCTATATAAGGAGAAATGTCTTAAATGACTGCATAATATGCATAAAATGACTTTTTATTTATTTTTTGCTGTCTAATTCATAAACTTGAATTAAAAGAAAAATAATTTATTAAAACTAAATCCATAAAAGGATCCCATGATGGGAACCCCTTTAAGGTTCTATAGAGAGCAACAGCCTTTTTTAATGGCGCTGGTTTCCGAAAGTATTATTTCCATTCATTTTTTAAAAGTCTTCGTTAAAGAGTTATAAGCCATGAACCAAGCCAACAAGTGACGAGGTGAATCACAACACTACAAACTTTGATTTGAAGAAAAACATTTTTGAAAATCGGAACAAAATGACAAAGGTACAAAACTGTCTATTTAATGGCTTTAGTGATTTAAAAGGATTTACAAATGTATATATTATATTATATTATATTATATTATATTATATTATATATATTGCAAAATATGGATATGTACTATATACAAACATTTTGAATGTAGAGAAATCGACTCGTTACATAATTTGAAACACTTGCTAAGCCAAATAACTATTTTAGCACCTTTTCCGACTCCGATTGGTGTATTTTCTGTACACCATCATGGGTACTGTATTTATCACCAGGAATTCTGCTGAATTAATGCAGATGCAAATACAACATCGATTAACAACCTTGTAGCTTACAGCAGGTCTTTACACTGACTTTAAAGGTTTATAAGTTATCGTTCAAAATCAATGTCCCTATGAAGAAAATTAATGGAGCTTTTACTTCTGGAACCCGACTATTGCACTCAAACCTTTTCTTCTAAGTATTGATATTGATGACTGTATATTGGAGAAAATGTAAAGCTGCCGAAAAGCCTAAAAATAGTCACACACAGAGCTGCCCTCAAGTTACCTGCCTCATCTTCGCCAAATGATATGATATACTTGTAGTAGCTGTTTATAAGTTTAGGGAAACTGCACGTTTTGTCAGCGCCCATACAAATCTCCTTATAGTTCCATTTTCCCGTCTCAGTGTTTTCCTTTAGGGACATCAGGCGCCTAGGATGCATATAATGGGAGAAGTCTGATTTATTCACTGCATAGTAATCATACAAACAGTAAGAGTCTGTGAAAGTAGCATGCATTAGTCTTGTATTGATATTCTTGTTCATATTTTATTATATTGGACTATAATTCAAGTACTAAAAAAACATACATACCCACTCATAAAATCCCCAAAGATATACAGACCATTCAGATTGGGCATCTGGCAGCCTCTGTAGATGTAGCCGCCAGTTACAGACTTGCCGATTTTATGTGGGTAAGCAAATATCGGAAGGATATCGTCTATAGAAAAGGTAAAATAAAGATATTTTTCTCTCATATACTCTTCAAAACTCAACTAGAACAAACAGCAGTATGTGAAAACTGGAGCTGTATTCATAAAAATCTTTAAAATAAATGAAGAAAGGGTAACTTTATAAGAAAGTAGATTGTTTAATGAGAGTAAAATAACAGGCTTTTATGTTGTCTAATTTTATACTAACCTACAGGTGAGATTGGCTTGTCCAATACAACAAATTCATTACTTCAACATTTGTAAAGTGCCCAAAATTTATTAAATTACTGTAACCATCAGAATTTTCTGGCAGAATTTTTTTAAAACAAAAATTAAATGGTTGCACTTTATTTTACAGTATGTGTACTTACAGTGTACTTACCTAAGAAAGTACTGGGTAATATAGGGTAACGTACTCTGTTACTTACCTAACCTCGGTTCCCTGAGATACGGGAACGAGTACTGCGTCACTAGACGCTGTTATGGGGAAAACTCTTTTTGTCAGAATTCTGAAGCCTTTTTAATTACGCAGTGAAACTGCACGGCCATTGGTTCGTGCAGAGTAATAAATCTAACCAATGCCAAGGCAGCGGAGCTGCACAAGCCTATGGCAGAGAAGCCTGGTAGAGCATGCCAATTTGGGCGTGGCATCTGACTATAAAAGCAGGCGATCTGGCATAGGATACTCAGATTAAATTCGACTGAAGCGATGACCTGAGAGTCGTGCAGAAATATAGCCTGGCCTGAAACGCAGTACTCATTCCCGTTTCTCATGGAAACGAGGTTACGTAAGTAACCAGGTATGTTCCCTTTCGATACTTTACTCGTACTGCGTCGCTAGACGCTGTTATGTGGAACCAATACAATCATGCTGTGCTATGGCTGCAGAACGACTATAATGATATACCTTTCCTTAAGCTCTAGCAGAGCCTAGAGGAACCTAGACATAATAGGGAATACTCATTTTGCTAGGGGCTCCGACGTACTAGAAGGGCTGAGAGCCGGTTAGGTAGGAGAAGGCAATAGTCTGTTACCAGTAGCCAAGACCCTGATTGGAGCCACGAAGGTATTATAGCAATAGGCACTAGCCACAGAATTACCCCATATAGTAGGGGGGGGAAGTTCATAGTTGTTTGGGCTCGGCTTAGGCCAAATCCACAAGACAGAAAGGACTTGTGCCTGCAGAGCAGGGACTTCTAGATGGACTCTACTCCATCTAGAGAACCTAGTAAATGTGGTAAATGTGGCCGCCGCACAAATATCATCAATGGAGATACCACTGGACCAGGCCCAGGACGAGGCCATGCCTCTAGTGGAATGAGCTCTTATGCCCATCGAAGAGTAGGCTAGTGCAATTGCTTTCACTGTCCATCAGGATATCCTCTGCTTCGTGACTGGATGCCCTTTGGTGCGGCCTCCAAAGCATACAAAAATCTGTTCCACATGTCTAAAAGAGGCGGAACGCTCTATGTATATTCTAAAAGCCCTGACAGGGCAGAGTAAATGCAGCTCTCGTTAATCCGTGGAGGGAGGAAGTGCTGAGAGGGAAATGACCTGTGCTCTGAATGGAGTAGAGCGCACTTTAGGTATATAACCATGCTTTAGTTTGAGGATGACTTTGCAGTCATTTGGCCCAAATTCCAAGCATGAGGCACTCAAAAAATTTGCCTGTATGTCACCCACACGTTTGACCGATGCTAGTGCTGGCAGAAGTATGGTATTTAACGTCAGCGATCACAGGTCGACTGACTTGAGTGTCTCAAAGGGCTGGCTCCTGAGAGTCCTTAGCATGTAAGCCCAAGAGCCCAAGTCCCATGTAGGGACTGTGAGGGGGCGGGGCAGGTTCAGCCTCCTGGACCCCTTCATGAAACGAACCAAAAGGTTGTTTCTTCCCACAGTTTGGCCAGCCACAGTGGTGTGGAATGCTGCTATGGCTGCCAGCGTGGAGGGAGCTTATCCGGCAGCTCCTGCAGGAAAGACAATATCAGAGATATGTCACAAGAAAGGGGGTCTGCACCTGTCTGCCCCTTGGTTCAGCTTGCCCGGCACGTGCGCTGCTCTCAGAGAGTGCAGGTTGTGGTGTGCCCATACCAGGAGGTGTTTCAGCAGTTTGAACAGAAGTTTCGAGGTGAGCCTGCCTTGGCAATTTATGTAAGATACAACTGTCATGCTGTCCGATCGGATCAACACATGTTGTCCCTTCAGGTCTGGTAGGAAAGTCTGAAAGGCTCAACAGGCAGTTGATGTGTAGCCGACTTTCTTCGGTCGACCAGGAGCCGAAGGTCTGTTTGCCTTCACACAGAGCTCCCCAACCTGTGTTGGATGCAACTAAAAAGACCACCTTCGTTCTGGTACCGTGCCACGCCAGACTGGAATCAACGAGGATTCCTCCAAGGGGCCAGAGCTGACACACAAGCCTGGCTCACCCTGATACGTAGGTGGCGGCACGGGCTGGTACTCGAGGTTTCAACCAGTACAGTAGGGGCCGCATGTGCAGGAGACCTAGATCAAGTACTGGAGATGCAGAGGCCATGAGGCCCAGCATCATCTGAAAAGACCTGACGGTGGGAGAGGCTCCAATTTTGAAGGAGGCCGCGAGCTGCTGAATGGTCAGAGCGAGCTCTGACGTGACTGTGGCCCACATTTGGGCCGAGTCGAAGACTGTTCCCAGGAACAAAATCCGTTGGCTGGGGGTTAGCGAGCTCTTGGCGAAATTGACCCTGATCCCCAAGCACTCCAAGTGGCTGAGGAGCACGGATCTGTGCGAGTTTAGCTCTGCCTCCGACTGGGCCAAAAGGAGCCAGTTGTCGAGATAGTTCAGAGTGCGGATTCCCATCTGTCTCAGAGGGGGCCGCATCCATGCACTTCGTGAAAGTGCGAGGAGCCAGGGACATACCGAACGGGAGGACATACCAAACCGTATACTGATATGCCACTATCTCGAAGGCGAATCTCAAGAATTCGGGTCCAGAGAGAAGAACCAAACCCATGGCCATATTTGCGAGATGATCTGCTTCAAAGTAATCATTCTGAAAGTCCGTTTCATAAGGGCGCGTTTCAGGCATCTAAGGTCTAAGATGGGTCTGAGACCGATATCTTTCTTGGGAACAAGGAAGTAACGGCTGTAAAAGCCTGACTCACTCTATGCTGGCGGGACCATTTCTGCGGCTCCTTTTGCCAGTAAATTCATCACCTCGGTGCGGAGGACGAGAGCTTCATTGCTCCTTACCGAGGTGGAAACCACGCAGCTGAAACGTGGGTGTCTGCGAGTGAGTACTAGAGAATAACCTCTATGATCCCCAAAACCCTTTCTGACACTCCGGGGATGGCCTCCCAGGTTATCAGGCAGGTTCTATTAGTTCGAGCGACAGTCCCCTGTGTAGGGGCCTGGGGCTCGTGGTAAGTGGAAGAGGAAAAGAGCTCTCTGTTTGAGTATGTTTGTGTTGTCTAGCGACACAGTACGGGTAAAGTATCGAAAGGGAACAACATGGGTTAAGGTTTGGTTTAGGGGTAGGTTCAGGGTTAGTACCTATAGTTATTACTCAGTTATTGTAATTACTTTAATAAGTACATACAGCACTCTAAAATAAAATGCTACCGCAATAATAATATTTGAAACAACCCAATAAATTCATTAAACATATTTCCTTTTGAGGTTCATGACATGGATGCCCAAAATTAAAAATTCTGTCATCTTTCCTCACCCTTATGTCATTCCAAACCCGTAAGACTAGAGATCATTAGAAAACTAATCCGAATTAGGCGGTTTTATTCCATATTTTCTGAAGAGACACGATCGCTTTATATGATGAACAGATTTAATTCAGGCTTTTATTCATATATAAAAATGTCATCCATTAACTCACACATCAGTCGTGGTAAATGGAAATGTTCGATGCATTAAAAATGCCTTATATTCCTATGCATTTTTTTCTAATTTTGGTCATAGTAAAATAAAGCCTCTAGCTGTAGTTTGCCTTTTTTACCAAATAATTTAGTCAGACATGTGTGCACCCCAGTACCCCCATAATAATTAGTGCCATTCTTCTGCCATTGCATTAAAGAATATAAAATATTAATCTCATATTTTGATGCTTTAATTGAACTTGTAGGGTCATTAAAAACAAATTGTCCTCCCTGTAAATCACCTTTAGCAACTACAGTACATGCTGAAATTAAATTTGAAAATTGAAAGTCGTGCTTACTGAGTGATGAGTTGGAGCATAGTTTTTTGTCGTAACAGGAGAAGCCTTCTTTTGCCCTCCATCCATAGTTCCCTCCATTTTCGATCAGATCCACTTCCTCATATTTATTCTGCCCAACATCCCCGCAGAACATTCTGCCTTGGCCCTGGCCGCTGACTGGATCGCCCCTGTCGACTGAACATCTCCACATGTTTCTCACACCGTAGGCGTAGATCTCTGGCCTCGAGTTGCTCTCTCCTACAAAAGGATTGTCTGATGGGATACTGTAGGGGGCGCCATGATCGTTGTTGTCTACGTCGATTCGTAGGGCTTTGCCTAGAAGAGTGGACCTGTAACATCACGGAGTTTGTTTTTACTTGAGAGAAGCATTTGTATTTTACAAAAAGGGTTTGTATAAGATTAAAGTGATACAAATAATTGATCCCTAAAATATTGCACTCGTAAGACTATAGTAGTCTAAACCTGCCCTGTAAACATTTGCACCGTCTGCTGATCCTTTTCTCTCTCTTACCTGCATCCTTGCTAAACTCATGCTAGGCCTCTCACATCCCACAATGCCGTATGTCAATATTGACACTGGCATGGGCTTGAACTGTCTGTGAAGAGGCTCATTTTCCATCCTGTGAAAAGAACTAAAGCTTCTCCTCCTGACTTAGAACTGTCCTTCATTCAATGTATCTTTTTTTCTGCTTTGTTATTTTTCTGTTGTTTTTGTCTAATTATTAGATTAGTTATTTATTGGATTAGATTTGTGGATTATTATGTTAATACCAATCAACTTATTTTTACCAATCAACTTTATTTATTACTAAAACTAAAACCATAAAAAAATTATTCAGCCTTTTTGTATAGTCCTAATGATATTGTATATTCAATTTATATACAAATAAATGAAACCTGCTTCTACAGGCTTGCATACAGTAAAAGATTAGAGGCAATAATGTAGATCTTCTCACCACAGAAAGTTGAAATGAAGCTGAAGACTAAGCTTTTTAATAATGTGTGTTATACAGAAGACCATCAATACGCAACACTGCAATTCAACATGTAGTGTCAATATAGTAGAAACCAGTGTATACTTCTCTGTTAGTCATCGACCCCAGGACTCCACGACTCCAAGAGTTCAGTGGCTACGACAGTTTTCTCTAAGAATGAAAGGCTTGCTGTGTGTTTGTGAAACCGTGAGTTTCATCGTGCCACTCTCTATATTCAGCGGGCACTGCCAGGTCTGCTCATGTCACATGGGGAAAGGAGGGTGGCAGGCCAACGCTAATATTTTGAGGCTGTCTGACTAAATGTGCATAACTCAACTGGGGCACATGCACGCCAAACTTCTAGATTTAAACTGCCTAAATTAGGCTTTTGAGCTCCGAAATTGACAAAAACACCATTAAAGTCATCCATACGGCTTGTGATCCACACTATATTCCACAGAGGATTTTCTCCTTGAACGGACCACTTTTATGGTGCAACCTAGTGTTGGGTATCAAGCACAAGAAGACCGCAAGAAGCACACAGTTTTGTTTGGTCGACATGGTCATTTTCTTAGATCATTTTATTATGTATTTGATTAACGATTTGTCTAATTTGATTAATGAGCTAATAAACGTAGTAACCTGCAACTGTTACCTTAAAGAGCCGTTTCTACTTGAATAAACAAGTATTATGTTAGTATAAATGAATATATTTAGGTGGATTTAGAAAACATTCTATAACATTAAGGCAAATTTAAGGTAAATAAAGAGTGTGAAGATTACTCACTTGTTTTGAGAATTCCCAAACTTTCCGAAAGGGTCTCCTGCTTTGCCACCATCTCCTATGAATATGTACAGATAGCCATCCAGCCCAAACAGCAGTTGACCTCCATTATGGTTTGATGCTGGCTCATCAACTTCTAGAAGTGTCCTGTCAACCAAAATAAGCATAACGGTGACTGACTGTTTGTTTTTTTAGCTGATTATTAATCACACTTTTCTGCTGAACTTGTAACCCTATTATGATACATAAATCTCTAAAGCCTCTAAATGACCAACATCACAACTTTGCTGAAAAACATATTGCACGCAATCTACTACATGTCTTCTGTCGTCTGATAGTTTAGACTTTATTAGCCAATGAAAGGCCTTTTAGTATGTAAAAAAATTCCACCTTTAGGTCCTGGTTCATGTGTCTTTTTGCTGTGAAATATTAACTGATTTTTATAAAAAAAAAAATTTGAGGAAGGTTTATTTGACATATTACAGATTTTCATATTACAGTCGCTTTGGTGCATTTCTCAGATCAGAAATGAAATTCTCAAAACTTGTTCAACCTCCACATCATCACTTGTGCACATCATAAAAGCAGTTTCTCATTGTTTTGAACAAGTTGCGATTGCTTTGGTGCATTCATGCAATTGATTATGTACAATTGGCAGCTGTTTCCTAAATTTTCAGTTGCTAATGCCATGTTGCTCAAAATGTATTAAATAGTTCTCTGTGCAATAGTCTTACCCCTCAAAACATCTAGGCCTAGTCATTAGTTCATCTTATAAGTCATTATATGCAAAATGGTTGATCTAGTTGTCATAAACTGTCAGGCATATTTTCTACACGTCTATTAGACTTTTTGTGCCATGAATTGATGAATTGTGCAGGTGAATCTTGACTTTCACTAATGAAGAGAATGTAGATCAAACAATGAGAAACCAGTTCTCTGAAATAGCTCAAAGTTGCATCTCATGAACCTTCAATTGGCAAGCCTATATTCAGCGCTGCATGCAAAAGCAAAGTTCTGCCTATCCTGTGTTTGCCTTGTTGTATTTTCGCCTTTGTGCCATTATATTGTATTTCGCCTATATACCATTATAGTGTAATGTTTTTTTAGTTTTTTTGTCAGACCACAGATAAAAGTGTAACTGTAAATCCTATTCAGACTCTTTCAATCAATAACTCACGTACAGTTGTGTGTAAATTTATACTTTTGAAATGGATATATGGCATACAGAAGAAGCTTTGTACATTTCAATACAGTAACTCCAGACTGTTGCCGTAGTTTACATCAGGTAATACTAACAGATTGCAGTGTTTTATTGATAACATGACTAAGCATTCTGACTATCTTGTTTGTGAATTGTGAATGATTTGAGAAATGCACCAAAGCGACAGAAAAATGTGTCATAATATTGAGGTGTTTTTTTCATCCTCGAGTTTGAGCTCCATATTCTCACTATATCATACTATTGAGCCATAAAAGGCTGGTGCATCAAATAGTATGCAACATATAAAACACATATGTAAACTTTTTTTGGACTCTTTATTGAGATCTGTACGTAAGACATGAAATTGCAAGTTACTTTATGGTTTGTGGTTACCCTTTGTTCACTGATTGTCACCACATCAGAGAAGATCTGATTCACCACTATCACAGCAAGACATGAGCCCATTTCACACAGAGATTCTGGAAAATACACGGATAATGTGTCCCGGGGTTTGTCCCGGGATTGTTTGATTTTGGTACATTCACACTGCCAGTGATTTTCTGGAATCTGTGAGTGCGTTCACACACATCCCGTAAAGATCCTGTAAAGACACGTGACGTCAGGATGTGACGTGTAACGTATGCGTAAAAAAACATGTACACTAACGCATCGCGTACCGTTCCTCAAAGCTGGCGAACGATCTCAGCTTCAGTGTGGATAGTCAGGAGCTCCTGGTCTCTGCTTCATTCCAGTTTACAGACAATTTTTCATTCTTTCTTTGTTGATGACGAACACAAACTTTCTTCTAAGGGCAACAGAGTCGCACGATGGCACGAGCGTCATCACTACGATACACCCCTTACGGCATTGGTCCTGGCTTTTGTTCACTCAGGGCGCGTTCCGGGACTGATCCCGGCAATGTTACTATGTCATCAATCCCGGGACGTCTTTGCGTTCACACAGAATACACTCTAGCAATTTTACGACAATTTCCCGGGATCAGCGCACTGTGTGAAAGGGGCTGCCTACAAAAATAAGTGTTGTTTAAGTAAGTATCTGTTTGCCATCATAATTTATGGAACACGTGAAGATGAATGACAAAAGACTATGTGCCAATGATTGCCTATGTATCAACAATTTATTTCTAACAACAACAACAAATAATGTCCCTTAGTGTGCCTTTAAGCTTGAACCACAGCATTTGATGCATAATGTCAATTATCAGAGGTTATTAAAGGTGCTCAAAGCGATGTCGGGTGACATCACTTCTTGTTGACGTTTTAAGTATTGTCAAACAAAACGAAGGCTAGCTAGACCCTCCCTCCTCCTCATCTGCGCACTAACCCCCCAAACCCCGCCCCCAAGCCCTTCTTATCGGTTATTGGCTGGAACAGTTTGTTATGTTTCGTGGTGCGGATTAGCCCAGTTTGTTTTTGTTGCTGTTTGTGGAGACTGGGGTGTCTGACAGACAAACAGATAGATAGATAGATAGATAGATAGATAGATAGATAGATAGATAGATAGATAGATAGATAGATAGATAGATAGATAGATAGATAGATAGATAGATAGATAGATAGATATACATATAGACAGATAGATAGATAGATAGATAGATAGATAGATAGATAGATAGATAGATAGATAGATAGATAGATAGATAGATAGATAGATAGATAGATAGATAGATAGATAGATAGACAGATATATAGATTGATAGATAGATAGATAGATAGATAGATAGATAGATAGATAGATAGATAGATAGATAGATAGATAGATAGACAGACAGATAGACAGATAGATAGATAGATAGATAGATATATAGATAAATAGACATGTAGATAGATAGATGATAACTGGAACTGTTCGGTGGAAACGCATTTTATATCACAACATGATCATGTCCAACCAAGTTAGACTGTCCTGCCATGTTTACTGACATGCTTTGGTTATCTGTGTTTAAATGACTCTCACCTTTCTGAGGAGTGATCCAGCATATTCATATCTGAATCGGACACGATGAACTCACTGATGCGAATCTTCTCCTGCTTCTTCACAGACACAGAGTAGTAGACGTAGGCCTTTTTCACCGTCGAGAACTGAGGATGCAGGGCGATGCAGAGGAACCCTCGCTCATCTCCGGCCCAAGGTGATGTTAGAACCGCCCTGGTCAGATTCAGGAACGGCCTGTCAATTCTAGAACCATTCGGCAAGTAAATCCACACGTAACCCAGCTGCTCGGCGACAAAGAAGCGGTGAGTACCGTCATTCGCATGTACCATCGCAACAGGATTGCGAAGACCATTAGCAACTTCTTCCAGGCACAACTGTATGCAGCCTTGCGGATCCGCCTTCACATCTCCCAGGTTGGCGTTGAGCTTGTCGTCAGAGAGGACGTTTGGGTAACAGTACTCTGGATCTTTCAGCTCAAGGTATTTGCAGAACTTGCTTCGGTCTTCTTCGATAGCAGAGGTTTCATTGTAGTTGGTCAGAAGGCTGAGAGTGTAACGACAGTGGAGCCAGAAATCCCCACAGTAGTTTCCACAGAGTCCGGGAAGCTCCCGCATCGGGGTGTTGGCGTCTTCTGCATCGTACAGATGTGCTGCATAAGGGGAGCATTCCTGAAACATGCAAATCAACGCATCAACATTTACATGATTATTATCTAACAGTTTCTTAAAGACATATCAAGATTACTTCAGGACACTGAGTCTAAACTTTTAAGCATCTTAAAGGGCCCGTTGTGAAAACATCAGCAGAATTTTGACTGTAAAAAATCTAATTCTTTGCCTATTTCTTAAAGCACAGCTTACAGAGAAGTTGCTTTCAAACAAAGCAGTTTCTGTTCGTCAACATTGAAAATATGCATGCATGCTTGGATTTCTATTGAAACGACTGGATTTCGTCTGGGAAAATTTGCAGAATAACAGTAAATGTGACTGCACCTTAGGATTATGATAACTAAAACTTGAATGTTTTAAAAATTGTTCTAATGCAAGGGTGATAACTGTAACTTTAAAATAATAATTGATCTGTGAGAATAGGGAAGTCCACACCACAGCTATAGCGATAAGGATACAGAAGAACGACATTGTTGTAATCACTTTCAGGAAGATTTTTTTCAGCTGATGAACAATAAAAACATGATAGCCAGTCAGAATCCACCCATTTTAGAAATAGTATAAAGAAAAGTTAAAATGTCATGTGGTAAAAAAAAGATTTTTTTTAGAACAAAATTTCCCATGCTCCTTAAATACATCTGAGAGTACATGATGTCTTAATGGTTCATTTCAAAAAAGAGTTTTAGAAATAAATTTTTAAATGATCTGACATTTTAAGAGACTTACTGACCTTGACACACAATGTCAAGTGATATGGCATCTTTTAGGTGTATGTGTTTATTCTGCATGTGTCATGTTGGTTGCAGATGGATTTTTTCTTTGATTTTTTGACAAATATATATATATATATATATTTTTTTTTTTCCCCAGATAATAAGGTGTGTGTGTGTGTGTGTGTCTGTGTGTGTTAGTGTGTGTTAGAACCAAGATTAGAACCATAAATGCCAATAAAGAACCTTTATTTTGAATATGAATAGATTTTGAATATGTTTTGAATAAAGAACCTTGATTTTTGAAATGCATGAGTGGCATCATAAATTGATAGATCCATAAACAAATAGCGTCCTGTCATTGGACCATAAACAATGACATGCTGCCATCATAAATAAACCTTCCTTTAACCCTATAAATGCTCAAATAGCTAATTCATCCAAAAAGTATTTGCTGTGTAAGCCTTTTCATGTCCATCCTCCTAATAGTCTGGCAAACGTGGCACTCTGCATGTCTTCTCTGCTGTCGGGATCCCGGGATTCAATCCAGCAGATGCTGATGATGGTGTGAGCTATAAATAAAGTGACTTTTGGACATTTTGGACTATCCAAGCCTTCATTATGCCTTAGCCACAACACCACACCCATCAGAGGACTGAACCAGCCTTGGCAATGATTCTGCCAGCTCGGGACTGGAAATCATCTGAGATTACTACAAGGACATTAAACAAACAATGGACCAGAAAGGGGGTTGGATCGATGGGGTATCTCGCTCGTAACACATTGCAGACTTTGTAACGTAACCGAGATGTAGATAATCTCTCAGGTCTCTCTAATGATGTTTGATTGCAATTCAAACGAATTATAACCCTATTATGTGGGTTATGTGGTATAAATGAGTCCAGCACACATGTGGTATAAATGAGTCCAACACACATGGTTATGTAATATCCTGCTAGCATAGAGAGAGAAAAAAAAAACTCAGAGAAACATCTGAAATGAGTGTCTATATCAAGGAAACTTCTGAATCTACAAAATGTCACTGCAGTTCCCTTTCGTTGTCACTCCGAGTTACGTCGGATGACGACGAATGGGGTTTCGCTTAGAAAGCCTATCAACTTCAAGTATTACAAAACGAACCAATGGCAAAGAAATGCCATGGGTCTGCGGAATTTGCATGACGTAACTCCGCCCCACCTCGTGGGTATAAAAGGAGGACGCCGGCAACATGCAAATATGTTTTCGCTTCGGAGCCAAGTGTAATTCTTCACTCCCTAAGCTATCTCTGATTGTCAGCTTCTTACGAGACGAGCAACTCTCCAGTGTTGGTTTGACGGCGATCTCCCGGCGAGTGCACACTTCCTGCCTATCTGAGCGGGGTTTGCCAATGAGTGTGTTCTTCGCGGACGCTTCAGCACTGAGTTTCTCTCACAAAAAGAGCTTGCACGCGGCACGTCTTTTTAAAGATGCCTCCCCCGTGCACTTCTGGTTGCGGTCGGCTTGTGTCTGATTCTGATGGGCACGAGCGTTGTCTAGTGTGTTTGGGCATTAATCACGCTAGAGCAGCGCTCGTGGATGAGTCATGTTCTCTCTGTGGGAACATGACCATCGCGACACTTAGATCGAGACTCAATGATCTCGCAAGAGTGAGAGTCCCCTCATCCACACCCCGATCTAGCGCCTCCTCGAGAGGCTCTACTTCGGCTGGTGGCCAGGGTGATCTGAGGGTGACTGTGTGGAACAAAGCGCCGACTATTTGTCTGTGCCCCACAGCACCTTCACCAGTGTTGCAACCCACGAGCGTTCAGGGGATTCCCGCGGGACCGTCGTTTGATGTCCCGCGGGTTTCCTTTGGCGCTCCAGATGAAGACACAATGTCAATCGCAGCATCACAAGGCGGGTCTGATTCATCTGGAAGTGACGACTCGTCACAGCTTCCACCTTCTGGTGTGAATACGGCTGTGGCTCAGTCTGATCCAGAGATGACGGCCATGCTTTCCCGGGCCGCCGAGAGCATCGGTTTAGAGTGGACCCCTCCGCCCTGTCCCGAGCGCTCGCGGCTGGACGATTGGTTTTCGGGTGCAGCTGCGGCTTCCCGTCCTCAGCCTGCCCCAATACCTTTCTTCCCGGTCGTGCATGATGCAATCTCGAAGTCCTGGAAGACTCCCATGTCTTCCCGTGGCCGCTCGCTGGTTTCATCCGCCTTTCCTCCCCTCGATGGGGCAGCTGCCCGTGGGTACACTGGGCTCCCCCCGGTTGAACGCTCTGTTGCGATGCTGCTGTGTCCTCAGAGTGCTTCTTCTCGCGGCGAGCCTAAGCACCCATCCAAAGCCTGTAGGTTTTCGTCTACCCTAGTGGCGAAGTCCTACAGAGCGGCGGGACAGGCGGCTGCCTCTTTGCATGCCATGGCCACTCTGCAGGTCTACCAGGGCCAGATGCTAAGGGACATGCACGAGGGTAGGACGGACCCAGGGCTCTTTAATGAGATGCGCGCCGCTACCGACCTCGCCCTCCGGGCGACGAAGGTGACCGCACGCTCCCTGGGTCTGGTGATGTCCACAGCTGTGGTCCAGGAGAGACATCTATGGCTGTACCTGGCTGACATGTGGGATGCTGAGCGGTCCCGTCTGCTCGACACCCCCATGTCCCAGGCCGGCCTATTCGGCGGTGCGGTGGAGTTTTTTGCCCAACAGTTTTCCACCGCCCAGAAACAGACTTAGGCCATCAAACATGATGCCTCCACCCAGCCGACCAGGCAGAACCGTCAGTCTGTTCGCTGCCGAGGGCGCCCTCCTGCGGCTCCCGCCCCTCCCGCCCGGCCCAAGCACAAGCCTCCACCCGGGCCCCGGTCGCGAAAGGAAGCCGTAAGAAGGCGCCCCAGCCCTCTCCAGCCCCGCCCCCCGCTAAACGCCGGGCCAAGCGGCGCTCCTGAGACGTGCTGCTCAGGGATGTTGAAATTCCCTTCTCAGGAGATGGTAGCAGGACCACTCCTTCCCCCGGTGGAGGGCCGGGGGAGAATCTTTTGTTCTCCACTCCCCGCTGCTCACCCACGGGTGGGCAGCACCCTAATGTGGTTAAAGAAAGAAGTGACTTTCCATCCCTGAGCTCACAGAGTTCTCGGACGACATGGTGCGCCGCCCCCGGTCCGTGCACCCCTTGTCCTCCTCTGTCCCAGAGCGGGATGACAGTGCGTGCCGTCCCCGGACCGTGCCGCTCTCGGCGCGGTCAATGACTGTGCCCCCACACCGGGCTGCTATGCCGTCCACGTCTGGGCCAGTAATTCCACCTTGCTGCACCACCGGTGGGAAGTCTGTGGTTCGTATGACCCCGCTGGTACAGTTCTTGGGAGCCTGGCTAGAGCTTCCCAACCTGTCCTGCTGGGTCGCGCGGACGATCAGGCTCGGCTACGCGATTCAGTTCACGGTCCACTATGGTCGTTGGCAATGCCCCTATAATGAGAGCGGAGGTTGCCACCCTGCTGGCGAAGGGTGCGATCGAGACTGTCCCTCCAGCCGAAATGAGGTCCGGCTTCTACAGCCCGTACTTCATTGTCCCTAAGAAAACCGGTGGGTTACGGCCAATCCTGGACCTGCGCGTTCTGAACCGCTCCCTTCACAGGCTGCCATTCAAGATGCTCACGGCCAAACGCATTTTCGAATGTGTGCGGCCCCAGGATTGGTTTGCAGCAATCGACCTGAAGGACGCCTACTTTCATGTCTCCATTCTTCCCCGACACAGACCGTTCCTACGGTTTGCTTTCGAGGGGCAGGCATATCAGTACGCGGTTCTCCCTTTCGGGCTAGCCCTGTCTCCTCGCGTCTTCACGAAGGTCGTCGAGGCTGCCCTTGTTCCCCTTCGGGAACACGGAGTTCGCATTCCTGAACTATCTCGACGACTGGCTGATCCTAGCTCACTCTCGAGACCAGGTTTGCAAACACAGGGACCTTGTGCTCCGGCACCTAGCCCATCTGGGCCTTCGGGTCAACTGGGAGAAGAGCAAACTTTGCCCCGTGCAGAGGATCTCTTTTCTCGGTATGGACATCGACTCGGTCGCCATGTCCGCGCAGCTTACGAGCGAGCGCGCGCAGTCACTGCTGACTTGCCTGAGACAGTTCGAGGGCAAGAGTGCGGTTCCACTGAAACTTTTTCAGAGGCTCCTGGGGCATATGGCATCTGCAGCCGCGGCAACGCCGCTCGGATTGCTTCATATGAGACCGCTTCAGCTTTGGCTCCGCGACCGAGGTGGGCATGGCAACGCGGCACTCTCCGAGTACCAGTTACTCCGACCTGCCGTCAGACCTTCACCCCGTGGTCGAACCTCAGTTTTCTCAGGGCGGGTGTCCCCCTGGAACGAGCTTCATGGCATGTTGTTGTAACGACAGATGCCTCCGCCACGGGCTGGGGTGCCATGTGCAATGGACGTGCTGCTGCGGGCTCCTGGACAGGACCCCAGCCGCTATGGCACGTCAATTGCCTCGAGTTGCTGGCTGTACGTCTTGCTCTGCGCCGCTTCCGGGCAGTGCTCAAGAACCAACACGTACTAGTCCGTTCAGACAATACCACCACTGTAGCGTACATCAACCATCAAGGTGGTCTAAGCTCCCGCCATATGTCGCAACTCGCCCTCCACCTCCTCATTTGGAGTCAGAAGCATCTGAGGTGGCTTCATGCCATTTATATCCCCGGAGCCCTGAACTGTGGAGCCGACGAGCTCTCACGGCTTCAGCCCCTCCCGCGAGATTGGCGACTCCATCCCCAGTCGGTTCAGCTGATTTGGGACCAGTTCGGGGACGCTCAGATAGATCTGTTTGCCTCTCACGACTTGACCCATTGCGCCCTGTTCTATTCCCTGACCGAGGGCACGCTCGACACGGATGCACTGGCGCACAGCTGGCCGCCGGGCCGCAAATATGCGTTTCCCCCAGTGAGCCTTCTTGCGGAGGCCCTGCGCAATGTCAGGGAGGACGAGGAGCAGGTCATTCTGGTCGCGCCGTACTGGCCCAACCGGACCTGGTTCTCCGAACTTGTACTCCTCGCGACAGCACCTCCTTGGCCCATTCCTCTGAGGAAGGACCTCCTTTCTCAGGGACGGGGCACCCTGTGGCACCCTCGTCCCGATATTTGGAACCTCCACGTGTGGCTCCTGGATGGGACGAGGTAGGTTTGAGTACCCTACCACCACCGGTGGTGGCTACCATCACTTCCGCTAGAGCTTCGTCCACGAGACATCTCTATGCGTTGAAGTGGAACCTCTTCGTCAACTGGTGCTCTTCTCACCGAGAAGACCCCCGGAGATGTTCGATCAGTGTCGTGCTTTCCTTCCTACAAGATGGGTTGGAGCGAAGGCTGTCTCCCTCCACCCTAAAAGTCTATGTCGCCGCCATTGCTGCACAGCATGACTTTGTTGAAGGTAAGTCGTTGGGGAGACACAACCTGATCGTCAGGTTCCTGAGAGGAGCGAGGAGACTAAATCCTCCTCGCCCTCCTCTCGTTCCCTCTTGGGACCTCTCAGTGGTTCTAACTGCCCTGCAGAGTGCTCCCTTTGAGCCTCTGCAATCAGTCGAGCTTAGGTTCCTGTCAATGAAGACAGCGCTCCTGGTTGCACTGGCCTCCATCAAGAGGGTAGGGGACCTGCACGCATTCTCTGTTGACGAAGCGTGCCTGGAGTTCGGGCCGGCCTACTCTCACGTGATCCTGAGACCCCGGCCTGGATACGTGCCCAAGGTTCCTACCACTCCCTTCCGGGACCAGGTGGTGAACCTACAAGCGCTGCCCCTGTAGGAGGCAGACCCAGCCTTGGCACTGCTCTGTCCAGTACACGCTCTCCGCGCCTCTGTAGACAGAACGCAGTGTTTCAGGACCTCAGACCAGCTCTTTGTCTGTTATGGTGGGAAGCTGAAGGGAAAGGCTCTCTCAAAGCAAAGGTTGTCTCACTGGATAGTGGACGCCATTGCTTTGGCATACCAGCAGCAAGGTCGACCGTGCCCCCTTGGTGTGACTGCCCACTCCACCCGGAGTGTGGCATCCTCTTGGGCTCTAGCGCATGGCGCCTCGCTAACAGACATCTGCAGAGCTGCAGGCTGGGCGACACCTAACACATTCGCCAGATTCTATAATCTCCGAGTGGAGCCAGTGTCCTCTCGTGTACTCGCTTCAACCAGCTAGTACCGGACCCGCTCAGGTTTCTTCACTTGCTCGCCATTCCACTCCACAGACTGGATACGTGCGATCTTCTCCTCAGGTGAGCTTCCCCGAAAGCCCTGAGTTCCTCCAGCACTCCTGACGTCGGCGCCAGTGTCTATTGCCTGCGCGTCGACTAGGTGCTTCCCGTGTGCATGGACCCTCCTCTGAGCGACCCCCACATGTGTATTTCCACTGTAAGCCTCTTTGAGCATGTGTCTTTCCCTTGGCAAGCCACCTTGCCACCCCTGGGGTTGAAATATTCCACCTGCGGCTGGACACCCCAGTGTTCTCCATATGTTTCCTTCGGGTCATATGTGTATTCTCTAAGTCCCCCCCTCTGGGTTGGCAGTAATTGCATATTTCCCCTAAACCTTGGGATATGCTCCCCAGTGTACCTTGGTATTCCTGTGCTAAATAGAAGTCCTTCGTCCGTGCCAGTCTCACGACAGGGATCTCAGATTTACGCAGGGCACTGGAAGACAGCTGAGAAGGTGGCGTGATTAGACTGGTAACCCCATTCGTCGTCATCCGACGTAACTCGGAGTGACAACGAAAGGGAACGTCTCGGCTACGTATGTAACCCTCGTTCGCTGAGTAGGGAACGGAGACGTTACGTCAGCCTGCCACTTTCCGCTGTACCGCGGGGATCGCCTGAGCTCAGTCTTGGCTCCTCAGCGAAGAAACATATCTGCATGTTGCCGGCGTCCTCCTTTTATACCCACGAAGTGGGGCGGAGTTACGTCATACAAATTCCGTAGACCCATGGCATTTCTTTGCCATTGGCTCGTTTTGTAATACTCGAAGTTGATAGGCTTTCTAAGCGAAACCCCATTCGTCGTCATCCGACGTAACGTCTCCGTTCCCTACTCAGGGAACGAGGGTTACATACGTAACCGAGACGTTTTCAGGCTTAATAAAACTGTAAGTCATTGGACTTGATTTCTGAGCACATGTGGTAAAATATCACCCTCAAATGACTAATAACAGACTTATTCATCTGATTTTACTTCATAGATATCATATAAGATTAGTTGAGGTGTTACATTGAATGTTTAAACTGCATGTGAGTTTATAGTAACACTTCAGAGTACAATACTTCAGAGTAGACACAATAAGTGTCTAAGTTTTTTTAAAGCTTTTTCTGAAAAAAGCACCAATTCCCACACTCGCTTTTCTTCAGATGTACTATCCATACCTTCTGATCCTATTGCGAGTTTTTGTACAGTCATTGTGTTCCTCTTTTTATGTCCCTCATTTCATTTTGTTTATATGGTTCTGTAATTATGAGACTCTGTTGGAGATCACAATATCTGTTGTTATCAACCCGCTGATGGATTTGGTTCAACAGATGGTCTCAGCAGGGTTTCACTCATCAACACATTTACCCCACTCTACTAAACCTCAAATCCATTAGCTTATATGTTTGTGCCATTCACTCTTTAGGCAATTATGAGTTTACAGCTTTGCCTTAAAGCTTTTCTCTGTTGAAACAGAATAGGGAATGTCTTGAAACAAACATTTGTACTGAATAGGGAATGCCTTATGAAACAAATATTTGTACTGTATCTAGTCTGTGATAACATTATAAACCTCAAGAGGGTGTCCAAAAGTGTGGCCTAAAGAACATGGCTTGTCTGAGAATAAGACTACTGATTGCATATTCATTATTTTGGAAAATTCTACTAATTATTAATGCAATAAAATGAGCAAAGGAGCTTTGCAACCTCTGAATTGCAGCCAATATCAGCAACGTTATTGAGAGTGTGATATTGATGTTATATACTCATTTGTTATATAACACTTCAGTAAAAAAGAAGGTATTTAACTTAGATTTTCGACACAATATATTCCAGATTTTTCCAGTACTCCAAGCAAAAAACAGTAGCGGCGTTATGTTCCTGAATGAATAAGAATTTTTGCACGAATCGGCTAAGTGAACAATTCAATGACTCACTCATAAATACAGTGGATGCATCCAAAATTGCATTCCTCCCTACTATATAGTAGGTGAAATACTCTATGTGACAAAAAATAGTCAGTCACTGCATGCTTCTGAAATTGCATACTTTCCTTCAGGCACATGGCACCATTGACTGGCGAAAATCTGGAGTGGCAAGCAGTTGTCCATGAGGGGCTGCCACTTTTACTTTCTTTTGTGTTTATTTATATATTGAATTGTTGCCTGTTCCTGCTTCCTTCTTCCCTGAATTAATAACCTCATTACACAAGCACAAACAAGCTGATATAAACAGTGACAAATCGACACTTGGAATTCTGTTCGACCAATCAGATCGGTTCAAATCTGATGTATTATGAATATTTAGTAGCCTTTTTTACTCTTGTTTTGTTTTTTTCTATATATATATTTAGTATCATTGTTGCCCTGACCTTTGCACAGTAATATGATACATCCTATGCCTAGTGAGAGGAAGCATATATTTTCCTTCCCTGCAGGTTGGAGAACACAAGCGGCTCCCTGTATCTGGGATAAATGTTTCAACAAAGGCAATCATTGAGCTCAGCTTCACCACTAAGTAGTCAAATAAATCAGGTGTTCCCTTTGCCAACCTAAATCCCACTGCAATCTCAAAACCTTATGGTCAAATATCATCATTTAATCCCAGCAGCCTTGAAGTGTCAATTATGTAAGTAGGTGACTAACATTCAAACACTAGTTTTGGTTGGTATGTCCTGAATTCCAACACCCAGATAAAGACATTATTAACTGTGAGATTTTAGTTTTGGTTGATTTCGACTGATCATGTGTGGGTTTATTTTTAAAACTGAAGAGTAAAATTCACATGAAATTACCATAGATATCTCACATTTTATACTGATGTCATCATTCCTAAAAATAACTCAGTCATTACTAATGCAGAAGTCATCCAGCTGTGTAAAAGCAAAGTCAAAACAAAAATGATGTAACTCGCGCAATGATGTAACTTCCTCTCTATATAAACACTGATGAATGAGACAAAATCTCATCACTCATCACATCAAAACTGAACGAATAATTAAATTAATTGAATTAACATTTGTTCTTAATTATTAAGTTATTTATTAAATATTAATATAATTAAGCAATTTTACAATAACTCAACAAAACAAAAACATCCTGTTTTATACGTCTCTATATTCTACAGAGAATTTAATGGGCTAAAGTTAAAATATCCACATGCTGTAATTTAATTAAAGTCAGAATTAACGCTGACCTGAGACTCACCTGACAAAGAATACTGCGGATGTACTTCCCACAGGCCATGATTCCCGAATCATCGAAGTAGTCCATGATCTGGTAGAAGCGCTGGGAAATTTGGTTATCCCTGTCTAAGTCACAGCATCCAAATTTGGCGTACTCCTTGCAGAAGAGCAGGGGCTCGGGAGGCTGGAATGGAGGCTTGTAGTCCAGGCACTGCGGGTGGGCATTTCCCTGCGGAGAGAACAGGATCAGGAGCACCAGCAGACTCCACACTGTCATTCCTCTCATTGCACAGGCGAAAACTCACACGTGTCTGCGTACAAAGGTGGCTTGTGCTGACTTTGAGAAACACCAATGGTGTGGTGGAGTTTCTCCGTCAGTTAGCGGTTGCCGGTGGTCTGTATCCCGCAAACATGTGCAAATGCACACACACACAAACACACATGTGGCTCTAGGGGAAGAGAAACAGCCGGAATACTGCTACACAAGGCCCACTCATTCAACAGCCATGCTACACACACATACACATCTTTACAAACACACACTTCTCTATTCCCTCCCTCTTTCCACCCTGTCTCCTCCTCTGCCTTTCCCTCTTTTCCCTCGCTTTCTCTCATTCTTCGGCAGATGCATTCCTTCTTCGTGCGGCTGGCCTGAACGCTCGCAGCCTCCCTCCCCCGAATGAACCCATGCCTCTTTCTCTTTCAAAGCATGTTAGTCCTTTCATTTCGCTTAGTAATTGTCCTATAAATCCAGTGCATGTTACTCTTTGATTGGCTGTGTGAATCTTCAACCAAGCTTCTCAGCCTCCCATGTTACATTTTGTGTTAAAATACATTTTTAGTATGATGCAACATCGCTTTCTGTGTGTTCATAGGGTTCATGAGGTTTGTCTCTACAGGATTCGGGTCTCCTGTCTACTGATTTTAGGGCTCTTTTGCAAACACACTGTCTGGTTTGATTTTGCACCCTAACAGAAACTGATACTCACTGACCCAGTGACCTATTTGGAATAGCTTACATAAACTTGTAGTGTACTTCAAATCTTATTCTGAAAAAAAAAAAAACTCTTCTTATTTAAAAAAAAAACTGTACTTAAAGATAATATAAAATGATTGAAAAAAGTCCACTTAAGTGTATTTAAGTGTGAAGACTTTCTTAGTACACTTTAAAGAAGTGCACTTTCTAATAATGAAGTTTTGAAATGCTTGTCAGTACATTCGCCAGTACATAGTGCATAATAGAATAAATATGAAATTACATATAAAGAGGTCTTACATAATTGGGTCATAAAAGCATATGAGGTCTTAGAATACTGTATAATAGGCAGCCTGGAATGAAACAGAGACCATGTTCGGCGGCTCTTGTTGAAAACCTCTGCATAGATTTTCTCTCTGCCCGCACTAAATATATATATGTTACTCAGATGAAATGCGAATGTGTCTCTCATCTGTTTTTGATTCCCATGTCAGACAGCCATGAGGAGCATCTGTTCTCTCACGTATAAGCACAGATCAAGAGCTCGAGGTTCCTTCGCTTACATAAATCTCAAACTGACAAAGACTGTTGAAGGCTGCATTCTGGTGTAGGATAAATGTTTAGTTAGTTTAATTGTGAATTTTTCTTTTCAGTTTGTGGTTTTGTATTATCCTTTATCTGACTGACACAGTGGAAAAAAAACTAGACCTTGAAGTTAATCTGTCAAATCCTTGAAAAGACTGATGCCAATGTCCAGGGATCACTCTTTTTGTTTCAGTTCAGATTATATGATGCTTTGTTTTGTGCTGTTGATGTTCAGTCTGAGAATTTTGGCAGGGTAAACCCAGTTTCTTGTTTCATATTGGACTATTATTCTCAAGATGATATTACAGTATATTTGTCTTTTGGAAATTAAAGTTTAATCATTGCATGCTTACACTTTTAAAAATAAAGGATAAAAAAGTTTTTTCTTGTTGCAATATTGCATATGAAGAACCATTTTTTGGTTCCCCAAAGAACCTTCCAGTGAAAAGAACCATTTTTTTCTTAATATTTCATTTCATTTTAATAATCTAAAGAACATTTTCTACTATAAAGAACCTTTTGTTGAGTGGAAAGATTCCATAAAGGTTCATCATTGAACCATCGATGCCAATACATTTTTAAGAGTATATGTAACTAATAAAATAGAACACTATTTAATTTTAATCCTGTTGTTCCAGTTGCTTTGAATATCTTTGCCAATGAATGTCTGCCAAGGACTTAATAAACTTGGACTCTTGCTAAAAGAGCATAACAAAGTTTTGATCCATATCTCACTGTGTTTGTGAGAGGCAAAAGAGCATTCGTGGAAGGAAGTCCAGTAAACTGAACCTGGTGATTCAGCGCCACACCATGTGGAGTCCTTCTGGGAAACTACGTCTTATGGGTAACTTAATGACTGCTGTCTACGTGACCTACACTCCCTAACACAGCAGATAGAGAAGATGAACGTGGCAGTGGTGTGTTTTGGCCGACACTTAAAGAGAAGCATTTCTAAGAAGGACTTTCTGAATAATATGACTTTTAAGAGGTGCTCAGCTTCACATTTGTGTCCTTATATCTCGAGTATGGTCATTGTCTGTTCATGAAAAGCTGTTCTCTTCTTTTTTTTTAACAAGCTTCAAATGGGTTTTCTCTTTGAAGCCTCTCCTGAGATGTTATGCCAACATTCACTTTCTGTAAACTACTTAAGACAGGCCTAGAGTAATAAAAATCACATATATATATTTTAATCAGCAAACAATGCCACGACTTTTGAGAAAACGAGGCTCCCAATAAAACAACTTATTTTCCGTTGCTCTGCAATATTTCGAGAAGAAATCAAATCATTCAAATAGAAATCCACGTTATCAGGAGCTTTGCGTGTGTGACAATCAGCGGCTGGAGTGCCCGCATGAGCCACTGGAGGGCACTCTCTTCCTGCGTTATGTTCCACCATGGACTCATTATGTTTGATTATGGTTTCATCAGTTTCACCTGTGTACCCTCAGCAACCCTTTATCTGGACTGTTCTGTTCTGTGCCCATTTGTGAAGTATTGTTTTACCCAAACTCTGTCTTAGTTTGTACCTCTTGTTTCTCCGTGCTTGGACTCGATCTTTTGTGTTCCTTTAATAAATATCTGCGAATGGATCCGACCGCCTCAGCCTCTACGTGACAGAATACTTCACCCCATCAGGATCCAGCAGATTACAGAACAACTCACCGCAAAATGGAACCAGCAGTTGCTCCAGCAGTCTCTCCCATAGTCGTCAGCAACCGGGCCCTGAGAGAATATCTCTCGGTAATGTTTCAAGTGAACCAGTCCGTCCAAAGCTATGCTAAGGACTTCCTCTCCATTTGCCATCTCGGAACGCTCGATGAAATCCAGCTCATAGGCCTGTTTCGGAACGGGCTGGATTACCGGATTGCTCAATGGATGCCGAGCAACATTACCGATTGGACTCTGGACCGGTACATTGCTGAGGCTTGCTTCGTGGACTGTTCCATAGCCACGTTCCCGTCCTATCCGGCCGAGCCAGCTCCTCACTGCAGTCTTACCAAACCTGCGACTCACGTATGCCCACTCGAGCCCGTATTCCGCACTGGTCCTGTTGGATTTGCCAATCCGGAGACCGCGGAGGTTCCGCCGGCCGAGCCAAGTGAGTCAAGTGCTGCCGAGTCAAGTGAGTCAAGTGCCGCCGAGTCAAGTGCCGCCGAGTCAAGTGCCGCCGAGTCAAGTGCCACCGAGCCAGGTGCCGCCGAGCCAAGTGAGTCAAGTGCCGCCGAGCCAAGTGAGTCAAGTGCCGCCGAGCCAAGTGAGTCAAGTGCCGCCGAGCCAAGTGAGTCAAGTGCCACCGAGTCTACCGAGTCAAGTGAGTCAACTGCCGAGTCAAGTGCCACCGAGTCAAGTGAGTCAAGTCCCGAGTCAAGTGAGTCAAGTCCCGAGTCAAGTGAGTCAAGTCCCGAGTCAAGTGAGTCAAGTCCCGAGTCAAGTGAGTCAAGTCCCGAGTCAAGTGAGTCAAGTGAGTCGAGTCAAGTGAGTCAAGTGAGTCAAGTCCCGAGTCAAGTGAGTCAAGTCCCGAGTCAAGTGAGTCAAGTCCCGAGTCAAGTGAGTCAAGTCCCGAGTCAAGTGAGTCAAGTCCCGAGTCAAGTGAGTCAAGTCCCGAGTCAAGTGAGTCAAGTCCCGAGTCAAGTGAGTCAAGTCCCGAGTCAAGTGAGTCAAGTCCCGAGTCAAGTGCCACCGAGTCAAGTGAGTCAAGTCCCGAGTCAAGTGCCACCGAGTCAAGTGAGTCAAGTCCCGAGTCAAGTGAGTCAAGTCCCGAGTCAAGTGAGTCAAGTCCCGAGTCAAGTGAGTCAAGTCCCGAGTCAAGAGAGTCAAGTCCCGAGTCAAGAGAGTCAAGTCCCGAGTCAAGAGAGTCAAGTCCTGAGTCAAGAGAGTCAAGTCCCGAGTCAAGAGAGTCAAGTCCCGAGTCAAGTGAGTCAAGTCCCGAGTCAAGTGAGTCAAGTCCCGAGTCAAGTGAGTCAAGTCCCGAGTCAAGTGAGTCAAGTCCCGAGTCAAGTGAGTCAAGTCCCGAGTCAAGTGAGTCAAGTCCCGAGTCAAGTGAGTCAACTGCCGAGTCAAGTGCCACCGAGTCAAGTGAGTCAAGTCCCGAGTCAAGTGAGTCAAGTCCCGAGTCAAGTGAGTCAAGTCCCGAGTCAAGTGAGTCAAGTCCCGAGTCAAGTGAGTCAAGTCCCGAGTCAAGTGAGTCAAGTCCCGAGTCAAGTGAGTCAAGTCCCGAGTCAAGTGAGTCAAGTCCCGAGTCAAGTGAGTCAAGTCCCGAGTCAAGTGAGTCAAGTCCCGAGTCAAGTGAGTCAAGTCCCGAGTCAAGTGAGTCAAGTCCCGAGTCAAGTGAGTCAAGTCCCGAGTCAAGTGAGTCAAGTCCCGAGTCAAGTGAGTCAAGTCCCGAGTCAAGTGAGTCAAGTCCCGAGTCAAGTACTGTGTCAAGTGAGTCTACCGAGTCTACTGTGTCAAGTGAGTCTACCGAGTCTAATGAGTCAAGTACGTCCAGTAGTGAATCTAGCCCTGTGAAGCGCCGTCGCAGAAGGAAGAGAGGGAGGACTCGTTTGGCTCGCCAGGCTCCGGTGGGCGTTCCCAGACTCCTCGCCCTGCCGGCCCCGCCTCTGCGCCTCGCCCTTCCGGCCCCGCCTCTGCGCCTCGCCCTTCCGGCCCCGCCTCTGCGCCTCGCCCTTCCGGCCCCGCCTCTGCGCCTCGCCCTTCCGGGCCCGCCTCTGCGCCTCGCCCTTCCGGGCCCGCCTCTGCGCCTCGCCCTGCCGGTCCCGCCTCTGCGCCTCGCCCTGCCGGTCCCGCCTCTGCGCCTCGCCCTGCCGGTCCCGCCTCTGCGCCTCGCCCTGCCGGTCCCGCCTCTGCGCCTCGGCCTGCCGGTCCCGCCTCTGCGCCTCGCCCTGCCGGCCCCGCCTCTGCGCCTCGCCCTGCCGGCCCCGCCTCTGCGCTTTGCCCTGCCGGCGCCCTTCAAGCACCTTCCTCCCGTGGATTTCCCCAAGTATTTTTTGGGGGGGGGCAGGAGGTACCCTGTGAGGGCCCTGGGGGCTGCGTCTACATGGACCTTTGCTAGTAGGTACCCTGAGAGGGCCATGGGGGCGGCATCTACATGGACCTTTGCTCTACTGCCTACGTCTGAGCTTCCTGGATTACTGGTTCCGGCTAGCCCAGTTAGGTGTGATCTACTCCGTTCCCGTGTTCAGTGTGCTCCGCCCTGTTCTCCTGTCTGTTGTGCTCCGGCCTGGTTCCCTGCCAAGCTTGCCCCGCCTGGGCTGCCTGCGAAGCTTGCTTCTCCGTGGTCTCGGGTCTTGCTCCTGTCTCCAGGTCCCCTGCCTCTCCACGGACCTGGCCCTCCATCCCATCCCCCGTTGACCTCCCCCCAGAGCTCTTAGGAGCGTCTGGAAGCCGCTCCTTAGAGGGGGGGTTATGTGACAATCAGCGGGTGGAGTGCCCGCATGAGCCACTGGAGGGCACTCTCTTCCTGCGTTATGTTCCACCATGGACTCATTATGTTTGATTATGGTTTCATCAGTTTCACCTGTGTACCCTCAGCAACCCTTTATCTGGACTGTTCTGTTCTGTGCCCATTTGTGAAGTATTGTTTTACCCAAACTCTGTCTTAGTTTGTACCTCTTGTTTCTCCGTGCTTGGACTCGATCTTTTGTGTTCCTTTAATAAATATCTGCGAATGGATCCGACCGCCTCAGCCTCTACGTGACAGCGTGAGGATGAAAAATTATATTTTTCACACCTATTTTGCATCTATTCAAGTTGGTCACATGAATTCGCTGCACTGACCAACAGAAAAGCTGCTTGGTTTACATTGCTACAATATTGGCAATAGAGAACTCTTTTTGTACACGAAATGTCACTGATGTAAACGCACCTTAAATGTTCCAGTCTGTGGTGTGGGTGGCATGAACTTGAACGTTATCATAGAGATTAAGAGCCCCTGTATATGAGACAGACCAACTGTTTAGTCACTCTCTATGTTATGACGAGAAGTCAGAACCATCCTTGAGGATGGTGAATAAACAAAATAGTGCATAATAAAAGACTGGAGATAAAAGGGTTTTGAGGTCACGATGACACAAAGGCAGTGAGTGAAGAATGGAAAAGAATCCAGCTGTTGGTGAAAAATAGGTTCTAAAGTTCTAAAAATTCCAAAAAGAATCTTTAGGCAACATTTATTTTTCCAAAGAATGAATGAAAACCAATTAATGACAATAAACAAAATAAATTCAAACTTTTTAATATTTTTTTTAATTTTGGGGGGTTCACTGTATGTATCACACACATTTAAATGGAAATAAAATGGGTAAATAATCTCATACCCATCAATAAACTTGTTTTGAAAATGAGATAAAGATAGTAATCCTCAATCATGTTCAAATTAGAACTGGCTTCCGGCTCTATATTTAGTAGCAGTGTGGAAAAACAGATTCTGTGATTACGAAACTCAGTGATTAGAGACAGCAGAAATGACTGTAGTTGTATGGCACTGCACACAATCAGTGCAGATTACATCCTTCCGTTGATCCGTTACCAGATGACCGGGTCTGGTCCAGCATTTTACTCAAACGCTCGTGGGTAAATTAGAAGACAAATTTGAGAGGACAGTGTGATTTAACTGGTCACAGCACGGTCCAGTTAATCCCTGCTGACAATCTAAAAAACTACACCATTTGTAGTTTATTCTGGGGCAAATGGAAATGGATCGCTTTTCTTAGATCTTCTTTGGAGGGCAATGAATGAATCTATGTGAGAGGGGGAAAATAATGTGTGACAGAGAGAGCTAGTGTTGCATAATTTAATGCTTCTTTATCAGTGATCTATGGCTTGTTTGTAGTGCGTAATTACGATTTCTTGGCCATTATATGCAAAGACAGCAATTTTGTAGCAGATGGTCAAGCCTCCCAGAACAGCGGACACAGACAGGTCATCCCAGGTCAAAGGTGTAGGAGTAAACACAGCACAGTATGCACTTGTTCCCAACGAACACTAGACTACTCATTGTGTTTCAGTTGTATAGAAAAACATAATCACTAAAGAGTATTTAGACACTTGATACGAATAAACAAACTGGTTCTTGTAAATACTGTAAAAAAAAAAAAAAAAGACAAAAGCAGCCATGATAAAACTTCCTTACATATATTTTTTAAGCTTTTACTACAGGTTCAAAAAATAAAAATGACAAATAAGCTTTTTGGTGGTGTCCGATATTAAATGGAAAAAAAGTACTGTACTGTGAGTATAACTCATTATACAAACATTGGAAGAAAATACATGGAGGAATCCATCCTTTTTACACATTTGGTATGTACAGTATAGACATTGATACTTGCATAAAAATAACAGCGGAAGAGAGATATTTGCCAACATGCTAGTATCATCCACTTCTAAACACTGGATTCATAAGTGGCTTCATTCATAAAAGCAAATCACATTTGTCACTTTTATGTTTTACCTTCATACAAACAAAAATAGCATGAATTAAAAGGGTACAATTATCAATATTTTTAAAGTGTGCATCATGTGCTATAATAATGCGCTATAATAATACTATAACATAGTTAAGGTACAACTAATGACAGAGGTGGTGATCAGTTCAGATCACTTTGAATCCAGGTAAAGTGAGACACATTCTGACACTTCATGGCTGTTGTTTTATAAGGTGAAGTAATTTTCAATACGTTTTTTTAGTAATTTATATAAAGATAGATGAGCTCAACTGTCCCCCGTTTTCCAGGTTTTTCTCACACATTTAACAGTGCAATCTGTGATGACTTTAAATGGATTTTTGCATGTGAAACAATGCTGTATTGTTGTGCTGGCATCAGGTATATGACAAAGATCATCCAGTGTTACTCATTCATTCACAAATTTCAACAGCAATAAGGAGCAAGCAGATGAATATGCAATATGTGAACAGCTGAAGTTTGAATGAAAATCCTAATGAAACTCACTCTTCTTCTACAGACCAGCATAAATAAAGTGCATCTTCTCCATTCATATACAATTTAATTTACTATGCATTTTGTTTTTATTAATTTCTAAACGCATATAAAACAATCAACTATTAGATGCATTTTTTTTTATTATTATTATAAAAACTATTTTCTGTGTCAATGACAGTCCAAAAAAAAAAAAGTTGTATTTTTTAAATTGTTTGTTTAGTCACTTTGGAAGAGATTCGCAATCAAACTGTCTCCAACACATGCAACTAACTCAAAAGTAATGTTTAACCCACATATGCATATTGTTATTCAACTGTAAAACAAACAAGCAAAAAACAAAACAAAAAAAATTCATTCTACTGATCATAACATTTACAGATATTCAGAGCATGTTGAAATTATGAATCTGCTTTGTTTCCCCATCAGGAATTCACTTGATAATCAAACAAGCTCCTTCACTTCTGAGTGTCATTAAAGCAGGTTCCCATTGTGCCGTTGCATCAAAGTGTCTCAAAGCATCTTATTATTGTGAGAATATGCTTTAATACAAGCAACCTTTAGGCTGCAACATGTTCCTTTCAATCTGAAAGACAAGAAGAGACGTGTTAAAGGGTCAGGAGAGACCACAAACATCTCCTTGCAAACATAGCCTCGGATATATGATGCATAATAATCGTGTCAAGATGTTTTAAATCATGGGCGAACATCAAACAACAAATGCATGCAGAGGAGCAGCTCCAGATCTCTCAACTCTCATGTTTTTGAACTGTGGATATATTTTCTTTATTGCAGAATGGATTCAAGGCCAGTTCAATGGTTGAAAGCAAAAATGCAAGAGATCATTTTCATAGTCATTATCACAAAACACAGACGCATGACTGTACATTATATCTCTTATTACACAGCTACTTGCCAATCAATGGACATGAGATTGAATGGAGCTTATTTTTTAAAACTAGCAAATGGCACCAATTATTATTACACAATTATTCAAATATATACTATTGGTCAAAAGTTTGGAATCATGATTTTGTTTTAGTTTTTGAAAGCTATTATTCTCACAAAGGGTGCATTTATTTAATCAGAAATATAGTAATATTGTGAAATATTATTACGATTTATAACAGTGTGAATATATAGTAAGCTATAATTTATTCCTGTGATCAAAGCTGAATTTTCAGCATCATTACTCCAGTCTTCAGTGTCACATGATCCTTCAGAAATCAGTATAACATGATGATTTGCTACTGAAGAAACATTTCTGATTATTATCGATGTTGAAAACCGTTGTGCTGCTTCATATTTTTGTGGAACCAAATCAGCATATTAGACTGAACAAAATTATAAACGCAACACCTGTTTTTGCTCCCATTTTTCATGAGCTGAACTCAAAGACTTGTTCTATGGACACAAAAGGCCTATTTCTCTCAAATATTGTTCACAAATCTGTCTAAATCTGTGTTAGTGAGCACCTTTCCTTTGCCAAGATAATCCATCCACCTCACAGGTGTGGCATTTCAAGATGGTGATTAGACAGCATGATTATTGCACAGGTGTGCCTTAGGCTGGCCACAATAAATGGTTACTTTTGAACAATCCTTCTCTCCTTGAACAAACGCCGTCCATCCTTTGGTCTTTCCATGAATGTACGTGATCCTCATGCTTTGAGTATTCAAGCCGCACTTCTCTGAAAGTAGAATCAGTCTGGTTCTGTCTGAGGTCAATGCAGAAGAGCTGGCTGTAAATTAAGCTTAAAATTTGACTATAACGAGTTTCTAGAAAGAAAACTCACCTCCAAAATGAGACCGATCATTCCCACTGTGTCCACACCGGAGCGCACGGATGGGCGGCATTATGTTCCCTAAGGCACATTGCGGTGTAGTTGAGTGTGTGATGGACGCCTGCGTCTCCATTGACCCCGGATTCAAGCACACAAATGGTGTTAAGGCTGTGCCATATTTCTGAGATCAAACTATGGCCAGAAAAACACCACAGCCCTGTTCCCAAACTCCTGAAGGAAAATGCAGGCAAAGGGTTTCAACCCTTCAGCCGGCTTCACCACAGAGCAAAGCGGAGCGATGGATATCTGTAAAGATTTATAGACTGGCTTTAACACATAACCTCAAAAGTTTTAAATGCTTTTTTTTAAAGTCTCTTCTGCTTACCAAGGCTGCATTGATTTGATTAGTAAAAACAGTAATATTGTGAAATATTATTACAATTTCAAATATCTGTTTTCTATGAATATACTGTAAAATATAATTTATTACAGTGATCAAGGCTGAATTTTCAGCATCATTACTAATTACAGCATCATTCTAATATATACATTTAATCATTTAGCACTTTTATCCAAAGCGACCAACAAATGAAAGCAAACAGTTGCAAATATGCTGATTTGATGCTCAAGAAACATTTATTATTATGATCAATGTTGAAAACAGTTGTGCTGCTTCATATTTCGGTGGAAACTGATTTTCTTTGATGAATACAAAGTAAAAATCTTCTGTAACATTGAATGCCTATACTGTCACTTTTTGATATATGTATACATATAAAGACAATATTGTGCAATTAAGGGTTAGGACTGTCAGAGAACACGATCTATATCATCTCTGAGCTAACGCCCTAAAATGAGTTCACCCATAACTCCGACTCGGGCGTAATAATACAGAGCGACTGCATGCTAAACCTCTGAATCTGAACCTCCTCCAACAGAGTTTGATTAATCGTCCTGGAACAAAAGTCTCAGTTCAGAGATCCAGCAGACCATTAGTAACTGTGTGGACCAGAGTAAAGACTTTTGGGTGTTGAGAAATGAGCTCTGATTGAATTAATGAGGTGGCATATCTGTATCTGTAACCCGTGATTCAGCATCATTCATGCACTTATATTATCTTGCACATTCTCACACACTAGACTATGAACTCGGATTGAAGCTGACAGGGCTAATGTTTTTAAATAAAGAGACTGCATTAAAACAATTAAATGGGAGATAAGTGGGTTTAAATGGCTCTGCGCCGGGAATTGCTTGGCATTATAGTAGGAAAGAAGAAAATAGACAGAAAACGTAAATGTGATGTGTTTTGTTGTTAAAACACTTATCCTATCTAAGCTTAACATGCAGAGAATATAAATAAAGCCATTTTCTGAAAAATGGGAAACACTGATTTCAATGCCACTTTCAAACAAAGAGTCTAAAGGGACATTTTCACGACAATGATTCACTAAATACGGAAAAGTTTTCCTTTTGCGTTTCTGAAAAGTTTCACGTATACGATCACATTGCTCACATTTGCTGACAATTATGGCAACATATGTTGTAATGTATCATATACCAGTCCTAGATTGCCTAACAGTGGGCCAAAAGAGTGTCGACTCCATTGGTAGAGGTATAAATAAAGAGGAATGGGCAAAATGACAGAAGCAGTGTGAACTAATGCCAGTTAATGCATAGACTCGTCTGACAACCACCATCTGTCTAATTTAGCATGCACTGCCACTCAGAAACATGCACACGTATTTGAGTCCCATCCATGCATGTCCCAGGGATTTATTTTATCATGTTGATCAACAACTGGACAGTTGACAGATGTTACGCAATGCTGGCTTATATAACCAAGCAAACTGTAGCTGACCTATTTTATGAAGAAACTAACAAAACAAATCTATCGAAGAATAAGTGCTGTGTCATTAATTTCAAATAAAAGATCATTCAGCTGCCTTTAAGTTCGCTCAAATGCATCTTTGGAGAAAGGAGACAGAAGGTTGTTGCTTGCATACTAAATACTGTGCTAAGGTGCAAAAGGGTGAAGGATCAGGAGTTCAGGCTGTGTTCTTGAACACTACTGGGTCTAAAAGGCACAGGCGCACACCACTGCTACCACCACAATGTTGGAAACGGTTGCAATGACAGCCACCCACAGCCAGATGGTATCGCTGGAGTACTTGGGCTCCAGTGCCGGATCGGCTGGTTTGGCGTTGAGGTTAGAGGTGGAAGTCTGAAGGGACGCATTGCCATTGCGTGGAGTATCCATTAAGGCCCCGCTGACGGCTGGAAAATGCTGTGAGAAAAGGGAAGAAACATGGAGCATGAAATTACTCTCAGTCCTAAAGTCAACATGACATGCTGAAATTACCCCTTTTACTTTTTTTAGGGGTTCTTTCGTGCTGTTTTCCATGTTCACATTTCTTTAGAGTGTAATGTTGCTGTTTGAGGATGAAAAAGCTCTACAAAGTCCCTCCAGCGGGAGTTATTCTCTATATCAGTGTCAGTGTTTCTGAACTCCTGAAACGCCTCTATTGTAGTCTTGAGTTTCTTCTGGGAACGAACACGTCACAATATTCCTCTAAATAATTCATACGCAGAATAAAGGGGCGGGGCCTGGTTGAGGTAGTTAGTAGTGTGTTAAACTGGTGGTTATGGTAAGGGGCGGGACATTTCCCAAACACACTCAACGTGCTCGACCAATCACAACACACTGATCCAGCCAACCAATTAGAGCACACTGTGCTTTTCAGAAGGAGGGGCTTCATAGAGACAGGAACTAAACAGAGAGTTACTGACAGACTGGGAAGAGAGGAGCTGCAACAGTCAGTATTTACTCTCTCTTATGTTGTTCAACCCCATAAGACCTTCGTTCATCTTCGGAACACGAATTAAGATATTTTTGATTAAATCTGAGAGCTGGATCACTCCTCCATAGGCTTCTAAGGGATTGAAACTTGCCAGCCCCAAAAAGTTATTAAAGATATCGTTAAAATAGTCCAAGTTACTACAGTGGCTCAATCTTAAGTTTATCAAGCGACGAGAATACTTTTTGTGCGCAAAAACAAACAAAAATAACGACTTTATTTCAGCCATTCATTTCCTTCTCTGTGGGCCTCGAGTCAGTTCACTAGTGTAACAGCGCAGCGCTTCTGAGTTGTACGTCACACGTAGGCTCACTATTGGCCGACGCTGGTCATGTGTGTGATGTATGTGACATTTTAGGATTTACTATAGCGTAAACTTGCTTTATGCGAGTAGTATATTGTGTGCACAAAGTTGAATGACATATATATCCAACATTTAAATAGAAAGTAGTGGTGGGAATCTCTAAGCACCTCACGATTCGATTACGATTCAGAGGACTGCGATGCGATGCTAAAACGATTATCGATGCATCTTTTTTTTGTGTGACTACTTGGTGCTTTTAAATCAAAGTATTTATAATGACCCATAAAGAAGATGAGTTACTTCCAATACTTCCTAAATTAATTTTATTAATAAAACAAATGGAAGTGATTTGGCAAGTCAACTGTAGCTTACATTTGCCAGCATATTTCCCAACATTGCAAAGAACCAACAGGAATATAAATGTCTGTCTGTACTAGCAGCATACTTGTTGTAAATGAATACAAACTTCAGCATATTCTGAATCTCTAACATTTAAAAATAGACTTCTAACCAACATCCTCCTGTTATGTGCAATGAGTAATATAATCCTTCAGACAAAAAAAATCTATGAAATCTGTTCAAATCTAGACTAAAAACACATCTCTTTGGCTTAGCATACACATAAAACATTATAGACTTCTATACTTCAATGTTAGGCTGCATAGTTTAGATCAGCCGGAACCGGGAACACTTCCCATAAATCCTGATGTACTTGGTACATCATAAGAAGGATGGCGTCAATGCTAATATTAGTCTCTCTGTTTATCCCGAGGTTTACCGCAGTCTGCCGGATCCAAGCCGTATCCGGATCTGATGAAGGACCTGCGCCTGGACATGACAACAACCCATCCCTGAAGTGTCCACTAGTCTCTCCCTTGTGAAGGCCTCCTTCCCTTCACCTCTGCACTGATAAAATGTTGTCGGGATAATTCCGATTCATGCGGCTACGCGGAAGCGATAAAAAATTCTCAGAGCCACCGGGCACTGTTTTATGCAAATGAGCGGGTGGATCGCATTAAAGAATTTTCTGTTAGAACGGTGTGGTGTTAGCAGCCCCTAAGTTAATAACTAATGATCGTTGCGACGGAAGTGAATCAATCAAAACTAACTTTAGCTGGACAATAACTTTATTCTAGAGCTGCTGTAAAGCCAAAACAATCTCTGTTACCTGCTTTGAAACAGTCCATATTGTTAAAAGCGTCTCTGTTATGTGCTCACCACATACTGCACATCCGCGCTTCAGTTATCCCTTTTGTGTTCCGTCAATATGACGTTATTAGAGGAAAAAAAAGATTTTTGACATTTGTGAATCAATTCAGAATCGTCCACATCGCGATGCATCTAAGAATCGATTTTTCCCCCACCCCTAATAGAGTGCTGTGCAATAATGTGGTTTACATTTTGAGATGATATAAACAATCACATAGCCGAGATTTGCTGTATAGTATATATTGCTTTACGTGAGTATATTTGCATGTATGCAGGTAATGTAGGTTACAGTTGTATTCACAATTATTCAACCCCCATTGCAAATCAGGTTTGTTGGAAACATTTACAGAATTTCAGCTGTGAACATATCAAACGAAAATAATTGAAATGGCTCAAAACAACAAATGTTTCAAGTGGTTTCCATAAATTTAACTGAAAATGCAACTTTTAACGACTTGTGCAGTCTTAAAATGTTTCAACCCCTTCATGACAAGCGAACAGCCTTTTGCTGTTATGAGCTGCTGCAAACGAGATGTATAACCAGACACCAGCTTGTGGCAGCGTTTCTGAGGAATCTTAGCCCATTCCTCATGGGCCTTGGGCTCCAGTTCAGTGATATTCATGGGTTTGCGTGCTGCAACCACCGCCTTCAAATCCCACCCGAGATTTCAAGTCAGATGATTGAGATGGGCCCTGTAGACTCTTCCAGGACGAACTCTGCAACCAGGCCTTGGTGGGATTTGAGGTATGCTTGGGATCATTGTCCTGTTGGAAGGTCCAATGACGTCCAAGCTTCAGCTTCCTCACTGATGGCATGATGTTTTCTCCTAGGATTTTCTGATAATTCAATGAATCCATCTAGTTTTCCACACGCTGCAAGTTTCCAGTGCCAGAGGACGTAAAGCAGCCACAGAGCATCACCGATCCATCATGCTGAACTGCAGACAGTGTTCTTTTCAGCATATGATTCAATCTTCTTCCTCCAGACATACCACTGATTGATAGGGCCGAAAAGTTCCAGTTTTGTTTCATCGCTCCACAGAACAGAATCCCAAAAAAACTTCTGTGGCTCATTTACATGATTTTGAGCACTTTTCTTGAGCTTTTGGGTCAGCAGTGGTATACGTCTTGGAGTTTAGTACGTGCCTCACTGTGCAAGCTGAAACCTGTTGCCACAAGGTCTTGCTGCAGGTCTTTTGCAGTCACTCGAGGGTTTTTTCTGTACCTGCCTTCTCAGAAATGTGTCTGCAGTCGTTGGTAGCTTCCTTTTTCTGTACCGTCCAGGTAGTGAAACCACTGTTCCTTTAACTTTAAACATGCAAACTATGCTTTCAACGGTGTCTCTAGGAACATTTAGTTATTTCGCTATCTTTTTGTATCCTGTTCCTTGTTTGTGAAGGGAAATTATATCTTCTCTTAACCTTTTGGACAATTCTTTTGACTCTGACTAACGTATTTCTAACATGCAGTCAAACTCAACAAACCTAGCAATTTCCGATATTTCATGTGTTCTAGCTCAAGCACACCTGGTGCAACTAATGAAGCCCTTGAATAGTTGCATCAGGTGTGCTTGAGACAACACCTGTTTTGCAGATGTGTGCTGTTGTGAGGGATTTTATTCAGGGGGTTTAATAATTTTGAGACTGCAGAAGTCATTAAAAGTTGCATTTTCAGTTGAATTTGGGGAAACCACTTAAAACATTTGTTGTGTTGAGCTATTTCAAATTATCTTGTTTGATTTGTTCATTAGAAACAGCTGAAAGTCTGTAAATTTTTCCAATAAACCTATTTTGCAATGGGGGTTAAATAATTCCAACTTCATGTGCTATCTTTAATTTTTAACTTTAAATATATCGCAGGGCGATAACATTACGCATTTTGAGATTTGATTTATAGTACACGAGCTGCACATGCCTGTACTGTGATGGTAGCATCTGGTTTAAAAAAAGCATCTCTATTTATCATGCAATTTTCTGATTGCTCCCATCTGGCGTATGATGTCACCAGTCCGGAGGTGCACAGGTGCATTCTGGGTAGTGACGGTCATTATGTTCTGTTGCTCTTCATCACCTCATTGCTGCTCTAGCTCCATTCATCAGATCCAGACTCTCATCGCTCTATTTCTGACCTGATAACAGCTGTTTGAAGGTTAGAGAAGAACTCACACAGTTAGTGTGAAAGTAAATCTGCTGCATTGTGGATAAAAGCATGAGCGAACATGTAAAATCCCTCTTACTCTTAATTCAAATTAATGATGTGTCACTTTGAAACTAAATTCAAGTGATATATAGTTTTCTCTCATTATCTTATTAAGATTACTGAATACGCTTCATTACTGCTACTCAAGTCTTGATATGATTAAATTAAGAGCCAAAGATATTCAAAGTTCGAATCAAGTCAACAGGGAGCATTGGCAAAGTTATGAACAAACTTTCTTCCAATAACGTTAACAGAACATTCGTTCAAAGTTATCTGGTATTTAATGATATTCTCAATGTTAGCACAAAAACATTATTTATGCATCATTTGCTTTACTGAAAAGTTTATTGGATGTTCATATTTTTTTAACAGTCATACTTGTTACTTGGGCGAAGCACTAGGTAACTAGGTCATTAAACCACAGCTTTCACTAGGGGTGCACCGAAATTTCGGCCGCCGAAAATGTTCGGGCCGAAAATGGCATTATCGGTTTCGGGCCGAAATAAAAAAAAAACAGCCGAAAACGTAAACCGAAAATGAATGTAACCCGCCCCTCCCATCCGTGCGCAAGCGTTTAGGTTTCACTCAAGGTCAAGCTGTTATCACGCGTCTGCCTATCAAAGATAGGGATGTGAGTCTCCCGCATATTGATAGCGGCTCCCTGATGCCCGCAAATTAGTTCAAAACTCCCGGAAGAGCGAGCGAGCGAGCAAAAGCTCGTGCTCCAAACCGTGTAGCGTGCGCACGCCAGACAGGGAGAGAGAGAGCGAGACACCTTGCGTGTGTGTGCTAGTGTGCCACATGAAGCGCATGTAAGACCCTCAGTCCAATTTTCTGTGTGTATAGCAGTTACATTAAAATTTGCGTAGCACTGCACAACTGTGTTTCCTAAGGCTACATAGGCTTACATGTTGTTTACAGTTTGAGTTTGGATTACTGTTTTTACACTGTTGTTTTGCACAGCAATTTAAAATGCAAGTAAAAAATTGTTTACATGCAGCAGCAGAATAGAGGGCCACTGCCATTCTGTCAGTTTGTGTGCAGTTATTAAGATAATTGTGGATCTTTTTGCACAACTGTTAAAAAACTGTTTTTTATGGAACATAAAACTTGAAGAATAATAATATATGGTATTATTATTTATATTTATTGTTAAAAATATTTTAGGTTTTGTACTGTGTGTATATATATATATATATATATATATATATATATATATATATTAGTATACGTTTTTTAAAGAAGCCATTTTCGGCTTCAGTTTCAGTTTCCGGCGAAGTGCATCCTAAGTTTTCGGTTTCGGCCCAGAATTTTCATTTCGGTGCATCACTAGCTTTCACAGCAAAGGCATAAAAGAATTATAGGATTTGAACCATACAGTCCCTGTTACCGTAAGATCTAAACCAAATCAAACTCTAATGCTAGGTGCAATCCAGGAATTTAAGTTTAATATATATATATATTTACAAAATTTCAACAAAGGTTACAAAGTTCTGAAATCAAAGACAATTCTGTGTATATATTATCATTGTCAGATGCTAAAGCTAATGCTCAAACTCACATGAAAAGGACCACAATCATAACTGATGAGAATAATTTATGACCGATTTTTTCACAGCTTGCTTTAAAATCATCATGAGTCTCATAATATGTAGCCTATCTTTAATAAATAATCAGGCCTTTTTAAATGAAACTGGTTGCCTTCCAAAGTTCCTTGTTTTTGTCCTCGTCGTAGGACTCAAGCTGAGGAAGCTTTCCTGTGAAATGGCTCTTCATTATTTCCAGCCCACTGCAAACCAAACTGAAGATGCACGAAGCAAAACAAAGTAAAATAGCCAACATTCGGGCGAAGCACTAGGTAAAGTGACATTATAATAAAATGAGGTGAACCAACTGTGAACATTTTGCTCCAGAAGTCATGTGCATAATCAGGCGTTCTGCTGCCATATGTCGGCACATTGGGATATTAAAAGGTCAACGGGCACATGCGACCCACGCAAGAACTCATGTTCACTAATGTGTGCCGTCTTGACCAATGCTGACCACACTTACAAGTATGTGCTCTAACATAAATTATATAGATTTAAAAAGAAAATCATAAAATATATACATAATAAATTTGTTTTAGCTTTCCCATTCAGTTATAGAAATTCTTTTTCTAAACATTCTCCAAAACGTCCAGTTTTTAAACGTTTAAAAATTGTTTATCTATCATTCTGCAAACATTAAAGGAATGTTCTCAAAAAATTCTAAAAAATATATTATCATTTGAAACATGCTAAAAAAAAATATTTTAAAAAAACAATCCACGAACGATGTATGGATAACGTTTTTGCGCTAACGTTTTAGGAACATTATTAAAGACCAGAAAACTTTTAACAAACGTTCTATTGTACATAGAACTATTGTAAAACATACATACGTTCATGTTACTGGATGAACGTTTGTACATAACTTCCCTGTTAGCTGGGAATCTCAAAAGTTATGAAAGTAAATAAATAATAAAATGTTAATTTGGGAACATGCTGCTTAAATTTGAATCCGTTTTTTACAGCTGCTATGATAATAAATTTACATGGATAACCCAAAACAACTTAATCACAATTTGACCATCAAACACGTTTTCCATTCAAGCTTTAAAACACACATCAAGACACTGATGGCGAAACACAGGAAGGTCATGAGATCGTCATGTGTGGCTGTATGAATGTGGAAATATACAATTCATGAACCTGTTCCTATCAGAGCAATTTAGGCAGTATAACATGTTAGATGGATGGAAAGATTGAGAGGCACGAGGAAGAAAAGACGATTAGATGTGCATTGATGTAGAAGCGGAAGAAACACATAAAGAGAAAACTGAATGAGTACCTCTAGCTTTCTGCTCCAGAGTTGACTGACGGATAAATGTCTATATAGCAGTCACATCATCACTCACGCTACACCCGGATTCACGTGTGTGTGTGTGTGTGTGTGTGTGTGTGTGTGTGTGTGTGTGTGTGTTAGAGAGAGAGAGACAGAGAGAGTAATCTTGCTGTGGAGGATTAGAGTCAGTCTGAAATGATCTGCTTCTACTCTCTCAGCAAATCACATATTATTCACATATTATTATTCCAGATATTTCTCATCGCTCCATCAGTCCTCTTGTTTTCTCGAGTGTCTGAGAACATTCAAGCGCTTGGATGTGATCATGTGATCAGCAACGCATACAAATGTGTTTTAAATCTAAATGAAAACATTAAGCCTTTAAAATGATTTATCAGATTGGGTCTTTAGCATGCAAACCATGAAGAACGGCCAAATCCAATGATGAGAACATCTGGCCATGATCGGCAGACCTCCCTTATCTCTTAAAACTCGGATTTACGTGTAACATTTTTCTATGTGAAATCAGTGTTTATTTTAGTATTTATAATTTGTTAATATCTAGAATTAGCTTTTTTTTTCAATTTCATTTTAGTTTAAGTTTTAGTAATTTTCTTTAAAACTTCCTTCCAATTTTTTTTTATTAGTTTTTGCTTTTTTTTCTATTTAGCTTAGACTGATATACATTTAAGATTATTTCACTTATTTAATTTCAGATATTTACAAAGACAACATTTTTAATTCCAGTTTCATTTTTTTAAGGTTAAGTTTTTCCATCCTAACCTTTCACACAACGATTTACTAAAAATGGAAACGTTTTTTGCATACAGACAACTGGGTTGTCAAAACGAACCCTGTTTACGCAGATCCACGAAAACTATAAAAATACTGATGCACACCACAAAAAGTATAAGTTTATCTATTTATTGACATTAATTATGCATATCTGAAAGATGTTTTTTTTCTGCAACCCTTTATCTGTTTATTTGTTTCTAAAACTCAAAACTCAGATCTCCTGAGAAGCTCATCAAATGTCATCCATCTTTCTATGGCCGAACCAGAGTATTTCCATTAAGACCACAATGTACTCAGTTTGCAAGAGGGAATAAGTAAAACATGAAAAATCAATCCGTCTTCAGCTGTTCTGACATTCACATTACAGAGAATATTAGCCTTAAGTAAATCATGTTGATCTTGTGCTGGCCAGAGTTTTGACTGGTACACAACATAGTTAAACTCTGGATAATTCACCCAAAAATGCAAATTCTGTCATACAGGTCTGGGAGGACATGAAAATGAGTTATAGCATCGTGAAATCAAATGCATTGTTTTCACACTTTCCTCTTTTATGTCTGTGACAACCGTTGAGTAGGAAATTCTCAATTTCATTAACATTTCTTTTCATTTTCAAACAGCTCTTCTTAAACACGTTTCAGAGCTTCTGAAAATCCTGTTCTACCTGGTCAAAAGCCCTGAAGAAACCCCTGAAGAAATTCAGCAGACAATTCAGTTTTCAGTCACGTGACCAGCGTGGCGCAAAACGTCCACAGAACTGCAGCACAGGTTGGTTTTAAGCCATTCATATTTAAATCAATTCTTAAAAGAAGAAAAACAAAAATATCAGAACAAAATGCAAGTTTTGGCCACTTGTGATCCATTTACTATGAAAGCTTAATTGTTTTGGATTTGGATATGCTGATTCTCATCCCAGCAGCTTCACACTCGGCTGCAAACCGTCCCAGTGCACGCTGAAGTTAATGGTCTAATGGGGCCAGCACGACAACATCTACAAAAAGCAGAGACGAAATCGTGTGGTCCCCAAACCGGACACCCTCCGGCCCCTGGCTGCACCTAGAAATTCTGTCCATAAAAATTATGAACAGAACTGGTGACAAAGGGCAGCCCGGCCTGAGTCCAACATGCACCGGGAACAAGTCAGACTTACTGCCGGCAATATGAAACCAAGCTCCTGCTCCGGTCGTACAAGGACTGGACAGCCCTTAGCAAAGGGCCCCGGACCCCATACTCCCAGAGCACCCTCCAAAGGACGCCGCGAGGGACACAGTCGAATGCCTTCTCCAAATCCACAAAGCACATGTGGATTGGTAGGGCAAACTCACATGAACCCTCCAGCACTCTACAGAGGGTATAGAGCTTGTCCAGTCTTCCACGACCAGGATGAAAACCGCACTGTTCCTCCTGAATCAGAGGTTCTACTATCGGCCGAATTCTCCTCTCCAGTACCCTGGCATAGACTTTCCCAGGGAGGCTGAGAAGTGTGATCCCCCTGTAGTTGGAACACGCCCTCCGGTCCCCCTTCTTAAAAGAGGGACCACCACCCCCGTCTGCCAGCCCAAAAGTACTGTCCCCGACCGCCACGCTCACAGAGGCGTGTCAGCCAAGACAGCCCCACAACATCCAGAGACTTGAGGTACTCAGGGTGGATCTCATCCACCCCCGGTGCCTTGCCACTGAGGAGCTTCTTGACTACCTTGGTGACTTCAGCTTGGGTGATGGACGAGTCTACCTCCGAGCCTTGAGCCTCTGCTTCCTCAATGGACGACGTGTCGGTGGGATTGAGGAGAACTTCGAAGTATTCCTTCCAAAAAGGTTTTCCAGAATCTCTTCGAGGCCAACAGGTAGTCCTTCTCCATGGCCTCACCGAACTCCACCCCGGCCCAATTTTTTACCTCCACAACCACCCGGGCTGCAGTCCACTTGGCCTGCCGGTACCCGTCAGCTGCCTCAGGAGTCCCACAAGCCAGCCAGGCCCGATAAGACTCCTTCTTTAGCTTGACGGCATCCCTTACTTCCGGTGTCCACCACCGGGTTCGGGGATTGCCACCTTGACAGGCACTGGAGACCTTACAGCCACAGCTCCGAGTGGCCGCGTTGACAACGGAGGTGGAGAACATGGTCCACTCAGACTTAATATCTCCAGACTCCCTCGGGATCCGGTCGAAGCTTTGCCGGAGGTGGAAATTGAAGATCTCTCTGACTCAGGGGATCTTCAGAACTTGGGGACTCGGCCGAATGTTCCAAATGGACCCTCATAGTACGTTTGGGTCTGCCGAGTCTGTCCAGCTTCCTCCCCCACCATCGGATCCAACTCCCCACCAGGTGGTGATCAGCCGCCCCTCTCTTCACCAGACTGTCCAAGACATACGGCCGGAGGTCAGAAGAAACGACCATAAAGTCGATCTTCGACCTCAGGCCTAGGGTGTCCTGGTGCCACGTGCACTGATGGATACCCTTATGCTTGAACATGGTGTTCGTTATAGACAAGCTGTAACTAGCACAGAAGTCCAATAACAGAACACTGCTTGGGTTCAGATCAGGGGGGCCGTTCCTCCCAATCACGCCCATCAAGGTGTCACTGTCGCTGCCCACATGGGCGTTGAAGTACCCCAGTAGAACAACAAAGTCCCCAGTCGGAGCACTTTCCAGCACCCCTCCCAGAGACTCCAAGAGGGCCGGGTACTTTGCACTGCCGTTTGGCCCATAGGCACAAACGACAGTGAGAGACCCCCGACCCGAAGGCGCAGGGAAGCGACCCTCTCGTTCACCGGGGTGAACTCCAACACATGGCGGCTAAGCTGGGAGGCTATAAGCAAACCCACACCAGCCCTTCACCTCTCACCATGGGCAACTCAAGAGTGGTAAAGAGTCCATCCTCTCTCAAAGAGTGTGGTTCCAGAGCCCAAGCCATGCGTGGAGGTGATCCCGACTATCTCTAATCGGTACCTTTCAACCTCAAGCACAATCTCAGGCTCCTTCCCCACCAGCAAGATGACGTTCCACATCCCTAAAGCTAGTTTCCGTGTCCAGGAATCGGGTTGTCGAGGCCCCAAACTTCGACTGCCGCCCTATCGCTCCTTCGGGCTGAGCCCGGCTTGGCCCCATGGGGGGAGGACCGGCCACCAGGCGCTCGCATACGAGCCCCAGGGTTGGGCCCCGGCTGCGCCATGCCGGGTGACGTCACGGTCCTCATTTTTAATTCTAGCATTAAGGGTTTATGAACCGCTCTTAGTCTGACCTGTCTCCTAGGACCTGCTTGCCTTGGGAGACCCTACCAGGGAGGGGCATATAGCCCCGGACAACATAGCTCCTATGATCGTTCGGGTACTCAAACCCCTCCAACATGGTAAGTTGTCAGTTCAAGGAGGGGCATGCATGTACGTCATGTTTAGCTTTTACACAAATTGACAATTACTGCCAGGGATCGGGTTGTCGAGGCCCCCAACTTCGACTGCCGCCCGATCACTCCTTCGGGCTGAGACCGGCTGGGCCCCATGGGGGGAGGACCGGCCACCAGGCGCTCGCATACGAGCCCAGGGTTGGGCCCCGGCTGCGCCTTGCCGGGCGACGTCACGGTCCTCATTTTTAATTCTAACATAAAGGGTTTATGAACTGCTCTTAGTCTGACCTGTCTCCTAGGACCTGCTTGCCTTGGGAGACCCTACCAGGGAGGGGCATATAGCCCGGGACAACATAGCTCCTAGGATCGTTCGAGTACTCAAACCCCTCCACCATGGTAAGGTGGCAGTTCAAGGAGGGGCATGCATGTACGTCATGTTTTGCTTTTACCCAAATTGACAATTCCCTGAGGTCAAAGACAGCTGTGACATATTTTGGCCTAATAGTGTTCAGTGGTCGTCTGTGCAGGGGATTAAAGCAAAAACAAAAAAATCTTTTGACTGAAAGTTTTTCCTCGGCCAAACCCCATTCCACAGCCTGTCACACACCCAGTGTGAAGTTTTTTTCTTCTTGTAATTAGGAATACAGTGAATACATACATTACCTTCACAAATGAAATACTCAAAGAACATTTGCATTTAAAGAAAGGCCAACTGCGTTTCTGTTATTTACAAACTTGTATGAAATTTCAATGTTTTCAATCGAATGCTTTTACAAGACTTGACTCTTTGTGATGTAGTCATGCAAAATAATTAACCATTTGCATAACTTTAACACAAGTTTTTATTTCTCAAATAATAAAAGCCAACAGAGCTTTTGCTGCAAAGTTAGCTAATATCACAAACTATATATAATATGTTTTTAATCTAGCCTTTATAAATAAATAATATAAATGTTATTTTTAAATTTCATCTATGTTGATTATATGAAAAGTGAACAGCATGAGCAGGGCCGTACCCAGGGTTTTATAAATACCGAGGTCCTTGCTAAAGGGATCTAGCTAGGGTAATTCTTCTTCTCGCAGTCTCCTAATTCTTACCTGTATATGTGACCAGTCACGGAAACTAGGGACACAAGTCGGTTCTGGGGCATTTTGAGTTATTCATAGATTCTGAGAGTGTAATATCCAAGCTTTCCAACGATGTGTAACATGTGGAAATCTGATAATATTTGGAGAAGTTGTGGCCATTTTAAAGTAGGCACTTAAAAAAGCTCAAAGAAGAGAAAACGAGCTCTAAAAGATTGTGCAGTTCTCACCTCTCTCTGCTGCTGGGGGTGACAATAGGGCTCATTTACATCTCATTTAGATAAGCCATACCCCCTGTAAAGCTCCTCCATGTGCTTTACAGCTTTTTTTACACTTTGAATGAGTGCACTTCTGCCGCACTAGGCGAAAAACAATTGTGCTGCCCCTCTATTTGCAACGTACCAGCAACAACACACAAAGACCAATAATGCCATATAGCCTGCATATAACGCGAAACCAGCAACAACACAAAGACCAATATGCCATATACATATAACGCAAAACCAGCAACAACACACAAATACCAATATGCCATATAGCCTGCATATAACGCAAAACCAGCAACAACACACAAAGGCCAATATGCCATATACATACAGTATAACGCAAAACCAGCAACAACACACAAAGACCAATATGCCATATACATATAACGCAAAACCAACAACAACAAACAAAGACCAATAAGCCATAGGCCTACATATAGCGCAAATAGTACGCAACGCTCGTGTGCCCAAAATGTCAACAATATTAAAGTTTATGTAGGAGGCAAATGCCTGCTGGCATTTTTCTTTAAGCAGTCATTTCTGCAATTTTCCAAATAATCACATTTCACCTCCTCAAATTACTGTTGCAAATCTCTTTACACCACTTTCTTATGTGCGTATACACACACAAATGAAATGTCCGCAAGCACATTATATCATCAGCAGGTTCAGCATCTTAAATAACGACTAAAGAGCAAATGAAGCTTAACTTACATTTCAGAAACACGCACGGCAGGCCTTCATCGCAGCAGCAAAGGTCTTAACTGCATCCTCTATTTCGATTCTCCGTCACATATGAAACAGCCAGCCACCGCTGTCAGCGAGCCGAGCCGCCGTATTGAAGCACTGAGGGCGAGCGCGCTGCGCCCATACCTCCGGTTCAGTTTCCCGAGCCCACGAAGTGCGGCGAAAACATTTTCGGTGTAACTGCCAGACGGTTCATCTCGTCTGCGACAATCTTTGCGGCATCCATCTTCATTGAATTTTGATATCAGAGAGAGCTGGCCAGAGCACAGCATAATAAGTAGCCATGTGGTTGACTTGGAGGGCGGGGGCAAAAGCGCCGGGTTATTCAGTATGGAAGTACACACAGACAATGACACGCCACGCCCCTACTGCATGCTAGAATCTTCGAAAACAAACCGATTTCAACCTCAAAATGTTAGCTTTTAAATATACCAATACTGCTATCTCAAACATGGAGAGGCTTCTTCGTGATTTCAATTAACAGATTCTCCAAAAAATTGAAAATCACCAATTTTGAAAAAAAACTCTTCTTTCTCATTTTGCTCGAAAGTTGTGCTGCCGACTTGTGTCCCTGGTTTCTGTGACGGGTCACATATGTTATCTTACCAAAGATGAGCTTTGATTGATACAGTCTTTGTAAACTGATTGTTTCTGTTACTCGTTTAATACTTCTATCATAAACAGTTGTTTGGTTTACCTATACTTACATCTCGAAGGCCAGACTCGCACTATATGACCTTTAACTGAAAGCATGTCGTGAAGTGTCGCATTCGGCTCAAAGCTTCTGTGAACATAAAGCCCTAAAGCCTACTTTGATATTTTTTTCATGTTGCCTGGGAAAACAAGTGAGAGTTGCGACGGCAACAGTCTTTATTTTTGCGCACTTTTCGCGCATCCACATTTAAATTAACGAACCTGAGCGCAAACATGTGAATGGCCCCTAAAGCAGCTCAGATGAAGTTGGTTATCACGGCGATATGCAATATCATTGCAGCACCAAAGTAGAGTTAACATAAGGCAATTATTTCACAACCTTCATTATATGCACTTGTACTGACCTCGGGGACCTCAATGGTGGATATAGGGAGACATATAACCTATTCCATATGTCTCCTGATATATGATCCTATCTTACTCATCAGACATGATTTTGTCCACTTCATTAAGTTCTGTATTGTATAAAGCCTTTACTTAAAGTGAATTTCGTTTTGTATAAATTATATCTTAATTATAATCGATTGCCTAGATTTAATAAATGAGAAGCAAATAAAGCAGACAATATAATCTAGACATGGAGGAGCAGGTGCGATATTGTATTGCACGTGAACTGGAGCGTGTCTCATAAATGAACCGGAACTCAGCTCATAGTAGGCTAGGCTACTTCACAGGCATGATGATGTATAGCCTACTACATTTGGACACGTTTGTGTAATTATATTTACTAAACATGTAGAATACTTTCCAAACCGTTACATATAGTATTATAAATTCAGATGAAATAAACATAATCAAAATAACTTTTAAAATGGAGAGAACATGTAGCAGTTTTTCCATGAGCAGGAATGGAAAACCCGGAGTTGGAAATTCAGGAGCGGAGTGATAACAGAACGCTTAGAGAGCAAAGAGGAACGTGCTTTCGCTCCACTCCAGGATTTGATCACATCCCCGTCAGCAGGCTGAATACACCTCATCCTTCCTTAATACAAGACCTATTCAAACTAAAATTAAGACATTTATTACACTATTTGAGAAATGTAAGCATATGGACTTAAAATTATGAAGTGAATTTAAGACATAAGGACAGTGTTACATGTATATCCCGTGTTTCCCCCTTTCTTTGTGTATTTGGTTCAGTCCCGTTCCCAGTTTTCCCGCTCATCGTCAGTGTTCAGTTCTATCACCTGTCTACCTGTCATTATCAGTTTACTTGCCCCAGCTGTGTCTGGTTTCCCTAATCTGTTCCCTGTGTATTTTAGTCCTGTGTTTCAGTCTGTTCCTTATCTGTCGTTGTCGCTACATGCGTGGTTGTTTCTGTTCCTGTTCTCTTTGAATCCTGTCCGTGCGTATCTAGTTTGTTTAAATAAAGTCTGCTGCAAATGAGATCCAGCTTCCATGCCTGCTTCAACCAGCCCGTGACAGACAGGGGGGAACTCTGATATTGACGGAAATCCATCGTAGACTCTCTGCGATTAACGGAGAACTTTAATCCCTGAGTTGCATGCTTTACTCTAACTGTTGCCATTGCGTTAGAACTGGTTCACTGTTGTCACTTGCGAAAACCAAATCTCGGAACCGTGGGTGGAAACGTGCAGATTAACGGCTGGTAATATTATAATAAGATCCTCTTCCTACATCAGAAGGGGAGTGAAATCTGATCGGCTTATATTTTGTCATGATTGAAGAGAATGGCTCCCTAAAATAAAGTTACTGGGTTGTCACTTTTCACGTTTTCTGGGTTGGTAGATGCAACGGGGACCCGGTTTTAACATTTTCATGAAATGTCCACTTTTAATCTCTTATTGATGGAAGGTAAAATCAGTGAATATTGGCCACCAGGCCGCGCATGCAGGAATCCTCCAACACTATATTGGCCAGTGTTTCAGTTAAATTGTCTAAACCCTTACATTGCCCTAACCCACTCAGTCAAGTGTTTGCACCAAAACAGGAATTATTCAGTTTTGTAATTCTAATTGAGCTATGACACACACACAAACTATAAAAAGCATAGTATGGTAATGAAACCTCAGTACATATAATACTACTCAGTAGTGACATGTATTAGCATTATCGTCTTTGCTTGAAGTTTGCTGCCTCACCTGCGCAGAATGAATCACCTGTCAGACTAAACCCTTCCTACACACACTCCATCTGTCTCATCTGTCACTGCGTGATGTTAGTGTGTGTTCTTACAGTCATTTCATCACAGAGATAACTTAAGAAACTCTGAAATGCCTTTCATGTAAACTTGAAGGAATGTGTCTTCAAAAGGGCTGAGTGATGTTCGAGGCCTTGAACCGTACACTAAATATGAGTTGAGAACCTTTAACTTGACTTTTGATTGACAAGTACACAAGAAACATCTAACCTCACATTACCTACTTACTGAGATTGTTGACTGTTGACTCGAAGCTGTGAACAGCCTATAAAAAAATAAATAAGTAACCTAAATGGTCATGAAATATGGATACGAGTTGAAATTATTTATGTTTAAAAACAGCCCACAACAGTCAGTTTCACAGGTCAGCGTCATTATACAAAAATATCTGACCACTCAGAATCAAGCGCTTCTGACAGTCATGAAATAAAATCGGATCATGTTAATTTTATAGTGTCACCAATGCTTCACACTACCGGCTAACAAAAAATATGTTCTAAGAAACATTATTTCTGAATGTTCTGTTTTTACTTGGTTATGCAAACATTAAGGGAAGCTTCCATTTATCATTCTTCAAACATATTGGGAACATTACTTTTGAACATTCTCCGAAACATTAAAAAAATAGAACTGTTTTTTTAGTTATGATCATTTTTTTGTGCTACTGTTTTGCGAACATTATTAAAAACCAGATAACTTTAAACGAACGTTATATTAACATTATTGGAAGAACGTTTGTTGATAACTTTGAGAGAACCTTGCCAGTTCTGAGAATGTTCCCTGTTAGCAGCAACTGTTTTAGAAATCTGAGCTCTAAATCACAATTAAACAGCTTAAATGAGGACACATGGCTGTCCGTGTTCACGTATTTCCATCTTTGATAAGGATTGGATGAGTTGGGGAACAGATGTGACCGTTGGCCAATTCTAATTAACATTTTAACACTTGATAATAAAGTGTCCAAAGAAAATTATTAATCAGCTTCATCACCAGATGCTTCACTACATGACACTTTTCAGGTGTTCTTTATTATTAACAGGGTTCGACATTAACACCCATCAATTCACCAAATGCGTGTGTATTTCAGCAGTGGCGTGTAACACAGTCACTACCAGCCACTTTGGTGGGTTGAACTTAACATATACCTTTTTCAATTGTAGTCTTTTAAAAAGGCATCTGAAATAATACACTAAGTGCAATGTAGTGTTGTGATAAGTGTAAATTTTTCGATACATATTGATACTGAAATATCTGAAACGCTTCAAAATACATTTCACGCAGAATAGATATAGGATAACAGCTGCTCTTTCTCTCTCTCTCTCCGGCAGCGAGTTATACCCACCTCTCCTCACGCGCTCGTTTCATGAATATTGTTGCTGTTACAGGGCTTGAATTTCTGCGGGGGATTGCACATAATTGTACTTATTCCCACAGATGTCGAGCTCACACCCAAAGTGCACACAAATAAAGCTGGTTTTCGCAGCTTAATGCACTTAAACAGTCAAATTAGGGCTGCACGATTAATCGCAATGAAACAGCACGCGAAACTAAGGCTGCGATTATTTTATGCATATCTTGTCAGTGCAGTGGCTGATCGGTAGTAAATGCTGACAGACACAAATCATATCCATCTGAACACCAGAGACGTCTCACACACACACACACACACACACACCAAATATGCCCCACCACAGAAGTATGATAACACACATCATTCCATGAAATCCCTATGGGCATCATCCCTGTAGCTGAATAAACAGAAGATTGAAACGCTTTGATTTATTAAACACGACTAATAAACACACGACTGCCTTATTCTGTGTAAGAAGCACATCATCTCACAGAAGGATGAGCTCAACTGTCGTTATGTTATTACATGTTGTCTTTTGTTGGACAAGAGATTCATAAATGCCTCATGTTTGGAAAGATGTTTGACGCGTGTTGCTTTTTCAAATGCACGTTATAAGTGACTCAAACTCGCAGTGCTTTCAGATGGAGCAGCGTTTACAGAGCCGATCATCAATGACAAGCTGCGTATAACAAAAATGACTGCAGAATTTGCGATTTCAGTATCGCTATAAACTCGATTCAAGTGCGATTTCATGTAAATTGCAATTAATCGTGCAGCCCTGAAGTCAAATACACACAAAATAATGTCAAAAAGCTGGTTTAGGCAAGTGAACATAAACAGTTGAGAAAGAAAACGCATCAGTATACTGGATCTGTCTGTCAGGTCTAAAACTAATATATGATGCCAAATTATGACATAATATTAAAGTTTTTCCCCATGGTATCGATGTCAAAACTGTGGCCAGTGAAAAGGCTGAGTGGCTTGTAACTTTGGAAAACCACAAGCCACAGTGGCTGGTGAGCAAAAAAAGTTAATGTCAATCACTGATTATTATGAATGGGTGAGAATTTATTTTAAATTATTTTCAATTTAAAATAAATTAACTGATACTATTTTTATGAATGAATGGAAGGCATAATAATAATATTATTCTATTACATACAGGACTGTCCTGATACGCTTCAGAGTATTCCTATTTTTCTTATATGTAATTTATCATAATTGTTTATTTTGGCTTGACTATTTTTATTTTGTATCTATTTTAAATGGTTACACATACAGGTCTTAGATTTAACCAGGATTAAGCCTTAGTTAAATAATGAGATTTGAGTATGTTTAATAATCGTGCATTAGAAAAAAAGAAAAGAAAAAAAACATTACTGATGTGCATCTTGAGACAAAACAATGTAGGCTAAGTGACATATTTTAAGATATATCAGTTCAAGTTGCGTTCAGTTTAAGCAGCTCAGACTTGCATTTTAGTCTGGGACTAGCTTAAGCCTTTCCTGTAAAACCAGAGGTTTGTCTATAAATGTTTCCTTTTAACTTTCTTTTAAATAATATAGTTAAAACACTCGGAACACCAGCTACCAAAAGTTACCCTCTACATTGAAAATCTGATTGATGAGAAAGACAATCAAGCAGTGTCGCACCACGCTATTCCATAGCAATCTGTGAGTCAACTAATTACCCTTAATTATACATATAACAACCTTTTATGACCAAAACGAGGTAGTAAATCCTACCTGTGCTGCCATCAGAGATAACTCCATTCCCTTCTTCTCTGCAGATGTGATGTTGTTGTGTTGAGATGAACTGAACTCTCTCATCCTCGCGCGCGTCGCTGTTCTGCGCGCGTAACTGTGCTCAGCTCGGCGCGCTTCTGCTGACGAATTCAGCTGCAGGCGTGCACGTGCACGCAACCCTTAAAGAATTATTTATGCAACTTTTTTTTTAATTTTTGCCAGTCATACACACTGACACTTGAACTGCCTACTACCTATTAACTATTGGGCTGTAAACAATATTCCCTTTTTAAATTTTGAATTATAGTTACAGCACAAATGGCTAAATCTGAATAACTATAAGGTTTGGAGATAAAAGTCCAATTACACAAATATCTTTTTGCGGTGAGGCTGCTAATCTAATCAGTAACTAATGAAACCAAACTACTGTGCAGTTAGCCTATTATGAAACACCAATGATAACACCCTGAAATCTTAGTGTTTGGAGAAATTAAGCCTAATTGGGTCAATATTTATCAAGGCTTAACACAACACTTGTCAATTTAGTAAATCAACAGAATCACGATATATGACCATTACAAACAATTACGGATTAATGTTTACATATAGGGTATGTAAACATACCCCCCCCCCACCCCCCCTTAAGAATAATGTGCATTACTTTAAAATTGTAACATATTTTAGATATAAGTTTAGCATGTGAGGAATGATGATGCATCAGCCAATGTGATATTATAGTAAATTAATAGAAAAATGTACTAATTTAGAGGTTATTGAACAAAATGTAAAATTATTCAAAGAGGCCAGATGTTTGAAATGTACATCTCATCCATGGAAATACTGAATAATAACCCTATTAATTACAATACGTATTACATATAATAACAAACATGCCACTTGGTGCCTTCTGTGCCAATTCTGAGTGGCTCATCTTACCCCAAATGGTTCTAATTGTATCTTTTTACTTCAAAATAAAAATATAACTTTTACTCCACAAATCTAAAAACATGAATGTGTCCACACACCCCTCATTAACAAATAGACACAAAAAAATTTAGGTATTCAACACAATACAATGTCAGATCTCTTTTTTCAGAGACACAAAATTAGATCAATTAACCACAAAACTATTTTGACTGACTAAATCTCGCAAATGTTAATATTCAGATGAAATGACTCTTCATCGGTTTTCAGAATCAGGTTGATTCTGGTTGACATCATTGACGCGCTAGTGTTTTTTTGGTAATGATTTTTAGCTGATTGGCTTGCTTGAATTACATCTTGTTTGGCTAAAAGCTCTTTTTGGGCGCAAGCAAACACGTTGCTTTTGAGAGGAGTATTTATGAGGGTGGTAATGGCGCAGTGGATAAGACACATGCCTTTGGTGTGAGAGACCCGGGTTCGAATCCACTGTGAGACACCAATGTGTCCCTGAGCAAGACACTTAACCCCTAGTTGCTCCAGAGGCGTGCGACCTCTGACATACATAGCAATTGTAAGTCGCTTTGGATAAAAGTGTCAGCTAAATGTCAAATGTTATGCAACACCCTTGGCTATTGCGCATGTATAGCCATATGCCTATGTTTTTACATCATGTGCTTCTGAATTATGGACATTAGCTACTATGCAAACTGGTTGTATCAGCGATTTCAGGCCCAAACAAAGATGATCACATTCATCTAATCTTTCCTAACGATCCGCTAGCTGCCCGCCCCATAAGCAGGCTGTCTAAAAAACCGCGTCTCTGTAGGCAGCCTAGGCTCTGAGATCTGATACATTTACCATGGAAGAGGCAATCCCCAAGAAGAGAAGGAGGATTAGGGCGAGGGAATACACTCGTTTTTCGTCAGAGAAACGAATAATAATCGGGAAGGGTTTTGAACGGTGGAGAGAACTCAAAGAATTGAAAAATTTTAAATCGGACACCGAGGTTACACTGTTTCTTCTGGACAGGTGAGTAGCTTCTAGTGCTGACTTTTTTGTATGTGAACTGTGTGTGAAAATATAAATCTTGAAAAGTGAAGCTCGACTAAACTTGGATAGCTCTAGTGAATATCAGATTGTAGGGATTTAGTGTGTGAGATTGGCATGCTAGTGAGCGCGTTGATTCTGACGAATTGGAATTCGTTGAGGGAGGGGCGAGCTAACTTTGTTTGTTTGGGATCTCGCTTCAAACACAAACAGAAGTGACTGTACCCACAATCGCTGATACAACCTTTAAACAAACAAGCAAACAAAACATTATTTAACAATAAACTTGATTTAAACAGGTGTTAAGGTGGCTTAATATACCAGATGTTAACGCCTACCTGAAACTCCTGAATAAATTGTGTGCAAACAGTTAGTAAACAGCTAATAAAATAATTATAAGTAATATAATTAAAAGCAATTATGATGATAATAATAGTTAAACAATGTTTAAGGATGACTTTTCAAACAGTCCCAGTTTCATCTCATCAAGATTCATCATCCAAGATGACATTTCTACTGAATTATTCACTTTATGAATGTTCTCACTTCCTTTTTAAGGGCCAGAACATCATTTTACAAAATCTTTCAAATTATTAAAACCATACCATTACCAGCTCTTTTAAAAAAAACCTTCACTAAACAGATATTCAGAACTCTCTGTCAGGCAGTATTGAGTCTATGCACTGCAATAAAAAGTGATTGTTAAAACATATGGCACATAAAAATAGAAATACTCCAATATCAAGAAAACCATTATGAAAAATGATTAGGTACGTAGGATGTGCATTGATGATTTTATTTGATAAAATAAAGCTTCTTCTGTGCAAGAAGGAATTATCAGTCTCTTTGATGCAATCTGTCATTCACAGACGTTTTATTGCTCCAAGCCTGAAATCACTTCAAACTGTTAGATATTATTAACCTTCTGGCTGAAGCTATTTTTGAACATTTGCTTTATTAAGTGATAACAAAAGCTGAGGATCTGCTTGAGGCTGATGAGAACAGATGTATCACGTGCATCATAAAGCCACGATGAGTGTTGGAATGCAGTGAAGAGAGAAAAACTCACATTTCCTGCCCCAAAGCACAGTAAAAAGCGGAGTGTCATTTGAACAGAAACTTTAGACTTTTGTCACCCTTTATTAGTTTGCTTAATGGCTTAAATGCACATTATGTAAGATTTTTGGATTTAAATATCCAAAAACCAGTAGAACTGGGATAATATTTGGGATAATATTTTGTACATTATCCCAAATGTTTCCAATAAGATTAAAGTCTAGATAAATCAGATATTTTTAACCTGTGTCAATGTCTCCAGTCAACGACGTCATATCAGCGTTACCCTCTGTTTCTGGTTTCAAGACGCTTTAAAATATTATTGCCTGGTTTCACAGACAACATTTAGATTAAGCCATTATAGGCCATAGTTCAATAAGGACATTTAATTAGCTTGTATAAATGTGCCTTAGAAAAAAAAACATTACCGGTGTGAATTTTGTGACAAAACAATGGCACTGATGTAAGATGCTTTCCGTTAATACAGCTCAAACATGCATTTTAGTTTGGGACTATAGGCTTAAGCCTTATCTGTAAAACCAGGGGTTTGTGTTTTATTAGAGCAACTGTTTAGATACCTGTATCGACAGAAAACTAAGCTCAACACCGTTAGTTTTATTGTTTGAATCACATGTTTTATTGATTTACCGCAAGTAACCTGTTTGGACCACACCTCAGAGACAATGCTATTTTGTTAAAGGGCTAACACAGCGTAATCAGAAATAGCTTTATTTATAGTAACAGTAATACTGCATTTATCAAACAATATATTTTAAAATGAACTGCATGCCATTTAGCCACCCAGCCATCCAGCTTTTATTAATATGATATTCTAATATCAATCTAGCTTAGTGATATGTGCAACAAGTGTCTCATAGTAGCCACAGAGCGAGCGCACAGAGTACCATTGTCACGGTCGCCACCTCCTTCACTACATTTTCCAGCATCCTCGTTGACCCACACCTGCACCTCCTTGACAATCACCTGCACCTGTCAGCAATGTCCCTCTTTATCTTTACCATAAAACCACTCACCTTGTGTTCCCTCATTGTTTAGTCTTGTTTTACCCAGTTGTTGACCTGGAGGGCCTTTATCTCCCGTCTCTTCTCCTACGATCATCTCCTACTATCATCTCCTACGATCATCTCCTACCATCATCTCCTACGATCATCTCCTACGATCATCTCCTACTATCATCTCCTACGATCATCTCCTACGATCATCTCCTACGATCATCTCCTACGATCATCTCCTACCATCATCTCCTACCATCTTCTCCTACGATCATCTCCTACTATCATCTCCTACGATCATCTCCTACCATCATCTCCTACCATCTTCTCCTACCATCATCTCCTACCATCATCTCCTACCATCATCTCCAGCCATCATCTCCAGCCATCATCTCCTACCATCATCTCCTACCATCATCTCCCACCATCATCTCCAGCCATCATCTCCTACCATCATCTCCTACCATCATCTCCTACCATCATCTCCTACCATCTTCTCCTACCATCATCTCCTACCATCATCTCCCACCATCATCTCCAGCCATCATCTCCTACCATCATCTCCAGCCATCATCTCCAGCCATCATCTACTACCATCATCTCCTACCATCATCTCCCACCATCATCTCCAGCCATCATCTCCTACCATCATCTCCTACCATCATCTCCTACCATCATCTCCTACCATCATCTCCAGCCATCATCTCCTACCATCATCTCCTACCATCATCTCCTACCATCATCTCCTACCATCATCTCCTACCATCATCTCCTACCATCTTCTCCTACCATCATCTCCTACCATCATCTCCTACCATCATCTCCTACCATCATCTCCTACCATCATCTCCTACCATCATCTCCTACCATCTTCTCCTACCATCATCTCCTACCATCATCTCCTACCATCATCTCCTACCATCATCTCCTACCATCATCTCCTACCATCTTCTCCTACCATCATCTCCTACCATCTTCTCCTACCATCATCTCCTACCATCATCTCCCACCATCATCTCCAGCGTCTGTGTCCTGTGTTCTCCTCTCCCTAGTGTTGACCATTTACCTGTTTGTCTGCCCATTGCTGCAAATAAACTCCATCACCTGTTTCTCTTTCTCCGGGTCCTCTGTTCTGTAACAGAAGACTAGACCAAGACAGATTGCAGCACAATGGGCATCCTCTACCCTCAAGATCCCACGACCTATTCTTCAACATCACCCAGGATCACCGCCCGATCGAGGCCTACATCGAGGAATTCCTCCACCTCGTCCACCAGGTGTCCTGGAAAGAGGAAGCCCTCAAGCACACCTACTGGAGCGGTCTGGACGATCCACTCTTTAGGCAATTCCCAGCTACCGCCACCACGTGTTCCTTGAGGGAATGCATTGACAACATCCTGTGGGTGAGTGGATCGTCCCTAAACAATTGAAGTCTCTGATTCCCTTTTCAACCCCGCTGTCCTTCCAGAACCTTGTCCCGTCATGGCTGAGACCACCCATCCAGAGTCTAGTCCCGCCGAGACCACCCTTCCAGAGTCTAGTCCCGCCGAGTATACACTTCCAAAGTCCCCTGCTTTTAGCCTTGTCCAGATTCCTGAGGAAGTAGATTTAATAGTCTTCGACACTGATATATCCTGTCTTCTTACATATGTTTTATCAGTCTGCCCGGAACTATCCGTCAGTCCAGCCGAGCCTGAGCTTCATCACGTCAATCCCGCCGAGCCCTCGTCTACGGCCAAGATGGCCGCCACCTATCCTCCTGAGCCCTTGGCTAAGATGATCGCCGCCCAAGTCCTGAACCATGAAGGCTGCCACCACTTCTGTCCCTGAGTCTGTCACTCCGCCCAAGAAAATTTTGGAGGGGGCAATAGGTTCCCTGCCATAGTGGCCAGGCATGACTCCCACGGGAAGGCCGAGCTGCCTGAAGGGTCGCCTGCTCCGCCCTGGCCGCCGATTTAGACTCCAGGACGCACGCCCCCACATAACCCCCCCGTTTGTTTGAAACCTAGAGGACCTTTTAATCTCCCGTCTTTTCTCCAGCGTCTGTGTTCTGTGCTCACCTCTCCCTAGTGTTGACCATTTACATGTTTGTCTGCCCATTTCTGCAAATAAACTCCATCACCTGTTTCTCTGTCTCCAGGTTCTCTGTTCCATAACAAACATTGTACAGTATCATAACTTTCAACACACTTCAATGTATATTTTAATATAACTGTTTTGATCAATTACAACAGCGCTGAGTTACCTCACAATTGTAATTGGTCAGATAAACTAGTATACAAATCAGCACTTCTGGTGGCTATTTCATTAAAATGAAATACAATAATGTGAATTAAAGTGGTCAAACATAACAAAGTTCAGTGAAAAAGGAGGTGGATTTTAAACATAACATTAAACATAAACAACAAAACGAGCGGAAACAGCCGACAGCGGCATATAAACATAATAAGCCCTGTCCTGCTTCATTCCACTGTAACATTAATAAAACTTGAATACATTAGCTCATCCATTAACATGATTTCTGCCTGAATCACATCTGATTGCTTTCCATCAGCTGTGGAGATGAAGACAACAACTCCCATTATTCGACGCTCACTCACAGACGTCTGTTATTGTTTTGAATAAGCGACCTCTAGTGGCCAAACTTACATACAGTGCCTTTAAGCACTAGAGGGCTTTACTTCTATACACGTCTGAACTAATGCATGGATAAATAGTATTCAAATTCAATAATAAACAATAAAACACACTCTACATTATATAATGTAACAGTTGGCAATAGATTTCTTTAAGGACAGAATTAAGCCACACTTATGTCTTCATAAATACTCATTCCTCGCCTGTATTGTCTTGTAGTGCGAGTCGCCTGAGCTGTGCTTCACCTTCACAGGGTTCATTCAGATGTCATGTCATGTCATACAGTTTTAATCTCGCGTTCAGTGATTCTGATTTTGAACATGACAGCGACGGCTTCAGGCACCGGTGTGTGTTATTATCCCGCATGAGGAGACCAATTCTGGTGTGTGCATGTGTTTGTGGCGCTGGTCTAAAAGAATCGTCCCTATTCTCTTAATGAGTAATGGGTGTGTTTTGGGCATAACGTGAACAAAACCAATCAGTGTCTTTTGTAGCAGGTGACATAAATTATGTTTCAAAATTAAGTGTCTGTATTAGTTAGCAGACTCTAAAAACAAAACAGCATTATTATTTACACTTTGTGCTATATATATAAACGGACCAATTGCGCACCAGAAAAATCACCGGAATGGTTACTGGAAGTGGTGGATATTCACTGAAGAGCACAGGAGCCAGTAGTAAGGTAAGAAGCTACTTTACTTTGAATAATTTCCCCAAATTAAAAGTCAAATGTTTCCAATGTAAAATAAAAAAATAAAAAACCTGTTACCGTCACAGTGAATTAACTCTAGTAACACCAGATTCACTCTAACCCTCTTCTCTAAAAGAAAAAAAAAACACACCTTGAAAGTGTTGGAAAAATACACTCTTACCAGAATAGTTAAAGTTAAAGTTAAAGTTAAAGCTGTTTAAGTTATAAAACTGTCTCAAGTGTGAATTTCTCCTTTAAGTTTTATAATATAACCACTAGGTGGAGTTCTAAGCATATTTTTGTATTCTGGTAGTAGTAACGCAGAGGAAGAGATTTACATGTTGTTGAGCACACAGTCAAGTCAAGTCAAGTCAAGTCACCTTTATTTATATAGCGCTTTTTACAATACAGATTGTATCAAAGCAGCTTCACAGTGATAACATGAAAATAATATAACAGAGTTTGTTTCTAAAAGAAAATTGCGTCAACGTCCACCTTAAGTAAGGCAGATCAATAATATTATTGAATATGAAATGTCCCCAACTAAGCAAGCCAAAAGCCAAAGAGTGACGCACTTTTTTGTTCTGTGCGTTTTATAGAAAAAATAGTACTCTTGAGTCTTTATTAAAAACCAACAGGTTATAGGCCCAGAACCTGAACGCTACAGTGATTCTGCTAAAAGTCTTATTGAAGCTATTGACCAACTGTGAATAAAAATGAGCTTGGATTCCAAGACGGTGACGATTGTTTCATTAAACAGAGCAAACTATCCTACGTGGAAAGTGCAATGCCGGACGGCATTGATGAGAGATGGACTATGGGACTTGGTAAATGATACAGAGGATGCTCCACGATCTGATTCAAGTAAGTGAGAAAGTTACATGGCTAAAATAGATCGTGCTCTGGCTACCATTGCACTGTCAATAGACTGCTGTCGTTCATACTGTCGTGTGGAAAAAGTTGTTAGATCAGTTTCAGAAGAAAACTTGGGCAAATAAGCTGGCGCTGAGGTGTAAACTGTACTATTTGAAATTGAAAGACGGATACTCAGTTCAAGGGCACATTAAGGTGTTAACTGAAACGTTTGATGCACTGTCAGTTGTGGGTGATCATATCGACGAGGAAGAACATGTGGTGCACCTGCTAGCCAGTTTACCTGACTCGTTCAACATGTTAGTCACAGCACTTGAAGCAAGTGTGGATGTACCTAGAATGGAGGTTGTCATGGAACGATTGCTGCATGAAGAACGTAAACTGAGAGAACGCGATGTTGAAAATACCAGCAACAATGTTAAAGCTCTGACTGGAAAACAGTTTGTGAGAGGAAACGGCCCGAAGTGTCACTACTGCAGAAGGTATGGACATATCAAGCGTGACTGCAGAGAGCTCAACAAACCTTTTGCAAGCACAGACTTCAACAAAGAGGGTAAGAAGGTGGGCTATAAACACAAAGCAAACAAGGCTAGAGTGAAAAAAACAAGACAGTGATTCAGATAGTGAGAGTGTTGGACTAATGGGGAGTCATCCACTATCATCAAGTTCTGATGAAAGAATGGATAGCTGGATGTAGATTTAGGAGCAACCTGTCACATGTGTAATGACAAGAAACAGTTTGTTGAGTTTGTTAAAAGCCTGGAACCCTCACAAGAAGTAACACTCGGATATGGTTACTCTGTTGAAGCAACAGGACGTGGAGTTGTGCGGTTGAAGATGATATTGTCACAGTGTCTGGTTGTGTTTCCCTGGGTTATCACTAGAGGTCCTCGTTCTCACGGTGTCATTCACATTAGACTACAATTCCCAGCATTCTGTTCTGTCACTTATCTGATTATTGCACTCAGCTGTTTCCCATCACCTTGTTAGTTCTGTGTGTATATATTCCCTGTCTGTGTTAGTGTTTGTTACGGAGTTCTTGGTTTATGTCACCTCACTTTTCAGTCTGTATCTACCTGTTTCTTGTTTTTGTCTTGTGTTTTGGATTGCCTTATTGGATTTTGACACCTGCCTGGATGACTACGAGTTTGGATTGCCCTTTAATTAAAAACTACTGCTCTTGGATTTTCTGCCTCCTGTGTGTGTTCCGTGACAGAAGGACTCCGTCACACCTAATCCAGCGGTATGTTTTGTAACATCTCTTCCCCAGCCACCGAGCGGGAGAGAAGGGAGTTTTTTAAAGGGACCCGATTGGTCAAGTTTCGCGGGACCCGTGGAGGTCGCAGTGGAGGAGGTGGTCAAGAGACTGTTCAGGTTCCGTCTGCCCAGTCAGAGACTTTTCACGTCACGTCTGCTCAGCCAGAGACTGTCCACGCCATGTCTACCCGGTCAGAGACGGATCAGGAGATGCCCATTCGCGTGGCCAGGAGGGCACGGATGGACTATTTGGAGCATCTGATTCGGATCCTAGAAATGCCTGTGCTCGCTGTTCCAGAGCTGGAGCCAGTGTCCGTTCCAGAGCCTGAGCCAGTGTCCGCTGTTCCTGAGCCGGTGTCCGCTGAGCCGGTGTCCGCTATTCCTGAGCCGGAGCCGTTGTCTGCTGTTCCAGAGCTGGAGCCAGTGTCTGTTCCAGAGCCAGAGAAAGATCAGGAGATACCCATTCTCGCAGCCGGGGGAATACCGAGCAACTATCTGGAGCGTCTGGCACGGATCCTGGAAGGACCCTTCAGACCTTTTGTGTCCCTGGTTCCAGAGCCGGAACCAGTTTCTGTTCCTGAGCCGGAGCTCGTGTCTGCTGTTCCTGAGCCAGAGCCCGTGTCTGCTGTTCCTGAGCCGGAGCCCGTGTCTGCTGTTCCTGAGCCGGAGCCAGTGTCTGCTGTTCCTGAGCCGGAGCCAGTGTCTGCTGTTCCTGAGCCGGAGCCAGTGTCTGCTGTTCCTGAGCCGGAGCCAGTGTCTGCTGTTCCTGAGCCGGAGCCAGTGTCTGCTGTTCCTGAGCCGGAGCCAGTGTCTGCTGTTCCTGAGCCGGAGCCAGTGTCTGCTGTTCCTGAGCCGGAGCCAGTGTCTGCTGTTCCTGAGCCGGAGCCAGTGTCTGCTGTTCCTGAGCCGGAGCCAGTGTCTGTTCCTGAGCCGGAGCCAGTGTCTGTTCCTGAGCCGGAGCCAGTGTCTGTTCCTGAGCCGGAGCCAGTGTCTGTTCCTGAGCCGGAGCCAGTGTCTGTTCCTGAGCCGGAGCCAGTGTCTGTTCCTGAGCCGGAGCCAGTGTCTGTTCCTGAGCCGGAGCCAGTGTCTGTTCCTGAGCCGGAGCCAGTGTCTGTTCCTGAGTTTGTGTCTGTTCCTGAGCCGGTGTCTGTTCCTGAGCCGGTGTCTGTTCCTGAGCCGGTGTCTGTTCCTGAGCCGGTGTCTGTTCCTGAGCCGGTGTCTGTTCCTGTGCCCTGGCCGCCCGACGGTTCTTCACCGCCCTGGCCGCCCGAGGGTTCTTCACCGCCCTGGCCGCCCGAGGGTTCTTCACCGCCCTGGCCGCCCGAGGGGTCATCACCGCCCTGGCCGCCCGAGGGGTCATCACCGCCCTGGCCGCCCGAGGGTTCTTCACCGCCCTGGCCGCCCGAGGGTTCTTCACCGCCCTGGCCGCCCGAGGGTTCTTCACCGCCCTGGCCGCCCGAGGGTTCTTCACCGTCCTGGCCGCCCGAGGGTTCTTCACCGCCCTGGCCGCCCGAGGGTTCTTCACCGCCCTGGCCGCCCGATGGGTCGTCTGCTTCGCCCTGGCCGCCCGATGGGTCGTCTGCTTCGCCCTGGACGCCCGATGGGTCGTCTGCTTCGCCCTGGCCGCCCGATGGGTCGTCTGCTTCGCCCTGGCCGCCCGATGGGTCGTCTGCTTCACCCTGGCCGCCCGATGGACAGTCTGCTTCGCCCTGGCCGCCCGATGGACAGTCTGCTTCGCCCTGGCCGCCCGATGGACAGTCTGCTTCGCCCTGGCCGCCCGATGGACAGTCTGCTTCGCCCTGGCCGCCCGATGGACAGTCTGCTTCGCCCTGTCCGCCCTATGGACAGTCTGCTTCGCCCTGGCCGCCCGATGGACAGTCTGCTTCGCCCTGGCCGCCCGATGGACTGTCTGTTTCGCCCTGGCCGCCCGATGGACTGTCTGCTTCGCCCTGGCCGCCCGATGGACTGTCTGCTTCGCCCTGGCCGCCCGCCCGATGGACTGTCTGCTTCGCCCTGGCCGCCCGATGGACTGTCTGCTTCGCCCTGGTCGCCGGCTGAGCCATCACCCCCTGTTCTTGTTCCCCTTCATGGTCCTGGCCCTCCCATCCCTCCCTTGGATTTCCGACCTTCCTCTTGGACTCGTGTGTTGTCTTGTGTACTGTCATGGAGCGTCTGGTAGCCGCTCCGTAGAGGGGAGGTTCTGTCACAGTGTCTGGTTGTGTTTCCCTGGGTTATCACTAGAGGTCCTCGTTCTCACGGTGTCATTCACATTAGACTACAATTCCCAGCATTCTGTTCTGTCACTTATCTGATTATTGCACTCAGCTGTTTCCCATCACCTTGTTAGTTCTGTGTGTATATATTCCCTGTCTGTGTTAGTGTTTGTTACGGAGTTCTTGGTTTATGTCACCTCACTTTTCAGTCTGTATCTACCCGTTTCTTGTTTTTGTCTTGTGTTTTGGATTGCCTTATTGGATTTTGACACCTGCCTGGATGACTACGAGTTTGGATTGCCCTTTAATTAAAAACTACTGCTCTTGGATTTTCTGCCTCCTGTGTGTGTTCCGTGACAGATATTGTCTGATGGTAAGACAAAAGAATGCAAGCTGAATGATGTTTTGTATGGACCACAATTGTCATACAACTTACTGTGTGTGTCCAAGGTAACTCAGTCAGGAAAAAAGGTCAAGTTCACAGAGAACAGATGTTGCATTACCGATGTTAATCAAAACCTGATTGCTAATGCAACAAAAAATGGCAGTCTCTATTATGTGAACTGCAGAGAAAGTGATCACGTGCATGTAACAGAAAATGTGAATTTGCATAAAGAGACTAAGTAACAAACCTGGCACCGACATTGTGGTCATCTAGGTGTACAAAATCTGAAGAAGCTGTGTAATGAGTGTCTAGTTGATGGCTTTGACTTTATTTGTCAACAAGAACCAGACCAGGGGCCCGTACCATGATGGTAGTTCAACAAACTCAGGGTTACAGGATTCAGTCTGTTCTCACGTAAATGCGTCTCTATAGCACGCATTGTGTATTATCGTGTAATTTGTACGCGAAAATGAGTTTTTACGTGCATATGATACGCAGTTTTTGCGTGCATTTGATACGCCATTAATTGCGTGTAATACACACGCACCCCACACGACTAATCCTACCCATGCGTATCATATGCACGTACCCTATCACTACTAAACCTACCCTAAACCTACCCATGCGTATCATACGCACTTAAAAACTAATTTTGGCGTATACATTGCACGATAAACACCATGCGTGCTATAGAGACGCATTTAGTGTGAATGGGTTGCAGGATTAGTTTAGAGTTGACAAAACCAAACCAATTCAACCAGGCTTTGTTGGTACCATGATGCTGATCATCAACTTTCTCTGTCAACTCAGGCTTTGATCCTGAGTTTAGGAGTTTAAGTGTGACATCAGTACCGAACAGCCAATCACATGCTGAGAAAGAGTGAAACTGAGATTAATTTCTCGCGAGAGAAGCACCACAATTCACTTATTAAATAAAAGTATTAAAATATTAAGAATTTAAACAAATTTACACAGCAAGAAGAAAACAGCTGTCTATGAAAGAGGACAACTAAAAGAAAAAGTCTCGCTACTGTATATCAGTGCAAGTAAAAGTTCTGAAGTTATTTTATACAGCTGATAAAGGTATAGAGAGAATTGAACATTTAAGCTCACATGTAGTCATTTTATAGCTTCATCTATTGATGCTAAAGCGTATTTAAATTACCTTTATATATTTATTCATTTATACTGCGTAATAATAATTGATGAACTAAAATTGTACATGTGTGATTGATAAAGGGTATAATAATTACATAAATAATATCTAAATCATACGTATTTATTATTCTAAATAAGCATCACTAAAAACCAGACGATTTTGTCTGTAAAAATCATTTGCTATGTAGTGACCTTTAATTTGGAGTAGAAACAGGTGGAGTGACTTTATCGCATCAGACATGTGTCACTTTGCTCGCAGCTGATTGGTCCAAGTTCAGTTTGCAACCTCTTACCTAGAACATAACCTGCCCCGGACCAGGTTAGCCGTGGAGCGTAAGTTACTATGGTGATGAACACTGCTAAAAGCCAAACCGCTTTCATGGTCCCTAAAACCCAGTGTTGACGCAAACTAAACTGAAACAGCTGGCTAGCCACCTAAACTGTCTTCAAGGTATAGGCCCCAGATATTGCTTATGCTGTAAACAATGTTGCAAGATTCTGTGCTAAACCCACAAAGCATCATTGGATGGCTGTCAAACGAATCATGAGATACCTGAATGGCACTCTGAATCTAGGCCTGCTGTATAGCAAGGACAAGCCAAAGAAATGCATTGGTTTTTCAGATGCAGATTGGGCTGGAGACCAAGATGATCGTAAATCTGTGTCAGGATACATGTTTTAAATCAGCGGAGCATCTGTGAGTTGGAGAAGCAAGAAACAGACATGCGTAGCTCTCTCCACTGCTGAAGCTGAGTACATGGCGTTGGCAAGCGCAGCTCAAGAAGCAGTTTGGATGCGACAACTGATGACAGATCTAAAGGTAAACCAAACAGGGCCGACGTTGATGTTTGAAGATAATCAGTCTGCTATCTGTATGGCAAAGAACCCTCAATTTCATGGATGTGCCAAACACATTGACATCAAGTACTATTTCATTCGAGAGCAAATTGTAAGTGGAGTCATAGACTTGAAATACTGCAACACTGAAGATATGGTTGATGACATATTCACTAAAGGACTGAGTGAAGAAAAGTTCACGAAGCTGAGACAGATGTCTGGAGTGGAACCACTTAAAGAATCATTCTGTTTGCGAGTGAGAAGGAGTGTTGGAAAAATACACTCTTACCAGAATAGTTATCTTAAACTTGTCTGTTTCAGTTAAAGCTGTTTAAGTTATAAAACTGTCTCATATGTGAATTTCTTCTTTAAGTTTTATAATATAACCACTAGGTGGAGTTCTAAGCATATGTTTTGCATTCTGTTGTATTCTGTATGTTTTGTAGTCTTTATTAAAAACCAACAGAAAGCAAATCCCAGTTCTGTTCAATCAGTCACTGATATCAGATTTCGTTCAGTCACTTATCCAACGATGCATCTGTCAATTCACAGTTGAAAAAAATGATTTCAGTCTCTGTTGTCCTCTTGATAACTTTCTTCTCCTCTCCTAGCGTTCTCCAGAGTGCAAATGGATCTGTTCGTGCGCGAGGTTAAAGACCATCTACGGGACAAGCCGGATTCCACCATATCTTTATGTACACTATAATAATATTTTGTAATCCTTTTATCTGTAATATTTGGCATGTTTGTGTGTGCTGGGCGTCCCTGTGTGTGTAATAAGCAGATTTTTCGCACGTTGTGGATAGGCGCATATTACTAACACGCTCTTTAAGTGTCCATTTTCCGAATTATATTTACTTTAGAAGAATATACTTAAGTGTTACTTATTGTTACAAAATATTTTAATTTTTATATTTTTAAAAGTGTTAATGTTTTTGACCCACTTAAGTACTTCAGTAAATCTTTATATAATTGCATAATTACTTCTGTTTTCTATCTTTAAGTATTTATGGTAAACTTAATATTATTTCTATTGAAACTTGTAATTTTATTACATATTTTTAATGATAAAGTTGCAATTCAGTACATTAACAATATATTTAATTGTAATATCAAAACACACTGCAGTTAAAATTATAATCATGTACTTTACATGTGTCACAATCCCAGACTCAGTAAACTCCCTCTCTGGCCATCAGAGGGCGCCCTCGCCCGAATATTGACTCTTCCTGGTGCTCACTACATTTCCTAACAGCCCCAGTTCTGATTCTGATCACTTTTCCCAGCTGTAGCTCTTCTATCAGGCTTTATAGCAGCACTGCTCGCAGCCCTCTGTGCAAAGTCTTGTTTTGCTATTGTGAACTTCACTGACCGTTTATCCCTGTGACTGCCTGATTGTTTGTGACCCCATCTGTATCTGATATCTCCTTGTCTGCCACCAGCCTACGTTACCTCTGCCTGGTTCTCGGACTTCTGCCTGGTATTTGTATTCTGTTCTTGCCCTGTCTACACTGCTGTGTCTGCTGGTTTTGACCCTCGCCTGTTTAACGACTCTTCTCAATAAAGAAAGCTGCAAATGGATCTCTCGGATGCTGATGATTCACAACAGAAGACTTCGCCATTGCCAGATCCAGTAGCTATGTCAACCTTGTCTGCAGCCTACTCAGCCCAAGCAAGTCAACTCGCTGCTCATCATCACCAGATGAATCGCCTCAACTCTTTAACGGAAGAACTGGTCAAAGCTGTTCGAGGTATTCAAAGTTCACCAACAGGGCAAGCGCCCATGCAAGCCGCCGCCACTGTTGCCCAGCCTGCAGTAACCCCGCCCACCGCGGGTCCTCGTCTCGCACTTCCAGAAAGGTTTGACGGAGATCCTGGCAGATGTAAAGGGTTCATTCTCCAATGCTCTCTATATCTCGCGCAACAACCCATGCTGTATTGCACCGAGGCTGGCAAAATTGCCTTTGTCTGTTTGTTACTCACAGGGAGGGCATTGGATTGGATAACGGCAGTTTGGAGAGATGATGGAACTGTATTTCCGTCTTTCAATGTGTTTCTCAAACGCTTTCGTGAGGTTTTCGAACATTCCAAGGAGTGGAAGAGCGCGGGCGATCGTTTGCTTGAGCTCACGCAGGGCAGATTAACGGCGGCTGAATACGCTCACGCATCGCACCCTCGCTGCGCAGACTTCCTGGAATAACGACACACTTAAAGTGATCTTCCGAAGGGGCTTGAATCACGAACTGCAGTCCGAGTTGGCCTGTCGGGATGAGGGCAGAGACCTCGACCAATTCATAAACCTAACCATTCAGATAGACAATCTCATGCGATCTCGTAGAGCGAGCCATCGCCCAGTTCCTGCTCCTCGCAACATTCAAATTCCCCGAGCCTCAATCCCCGTTCGCATTGACGAACCCGAGCCCATGCAAATCAACATCAGGAAGACCGGAGTCGCTATCTGATATGGGCAGAGTACGCCCAGAACTCCATCCAAAAACATTCCACCGGCATGACTCCCTTCCAGTGCATCCTGGGGATTCAACCAACCCTCTATCCATGGTCAGGGGAACCCTCAAATGTCCCAGCCGTGAACGACTGGCTACTACGCAGTGAAGTAACATGGAATCAAGCCCATACTCGCCTTCAACGAGCAGTTCGCCGTCAAAGGGAACAAGCTGACCGACGTCGTCGTCCTGGTCCAGAGTACCACCCAGGCCAGTGGGTCTGGCTATCCACCCGAGAGCTACGCCTGCGGCTCCCCTCTAAAAAGCTCAGCCCCAGGTATGTGGATCCATTCAAAATAACAAAACAAATCACACCAGTCTCTTTCCATCTTGTCTTGCCTAATCATTACGGTCTTGCTTCCACCTTTCATGTCTCACTGCTCAAACCCGCTGATGGTTCCAACGAGAGGGAGGAGGAGAGGCCCCAGGAGGAGAGCCCCCAACCCATTTTGGTGGAGGGCGAGGAGGCCTATCGAGTCCGGGAACTTCTGGATTCCAGACGTCAGGGCAGTTGTGCTGGCCCGGAGGAATGTTCATGGGTTAACGCCACGGACATTCTGGACCCCAGTCTAATCACAAACTTCCATCACGCTCATCCCAACAAACCCGATCCTCGACCACGTGGGAGACCCCAGCGTCGTCAGGCCCATCGAGCCAGGAGTCGCTCGCGGGGGGGGCTCTGTCACAATCCCAGACTCAGTAAACTCCCTCTCTGGCCATCAGAGGGCGCCCTCGCCCGAATATTGACTCTTCCCGGTGCTCACTACACTTCCCAACAGCCCCAGTTCTGATTCTGATCACTTTTCCCAGCTGTAGCTCATCTATCAGGCTTTATAGCTGCACTGCTCGTAGCCCTCTGTGCAAAGTCTTGTTTTGCTATTGTGAACTTTACTGAGCGTTTATCGCTGTGACTGCCTGATTGTTTGTGACCCCATCTGTATCTGATATCTCCTTGTCTGCCACCAGCCTACGTTACCTCTGCCTGGTTCTCGGACTTCTGCCTGGTATTTGTATTCTGTTCTTGCCCTGTCTACACTGCTGTGTCTGCTGGTTTTGACCCTCGCCTGTTTAACGACTCTTCTCAGTAAAGAAAGCTGCAAATGGATCTCTCGGATTCTGATGATTCACAAAAACATGTGCTTTAGTATGTTGATCAACACATCAAAATAGTTGTACTTCTTTAAAGGTTCATTGTGTAATATTTCTGAGGATCTATTGACAGAAATG